>NC_057800.1:244887626-245187626 GCF_018294505.1 Triticum aestivum
AAGACATATTGCAAAGATTTTTAGACTAAGTTCATGACAAATAAGTTCAACTAATCAAATTATTAGTGAACTCCCACTTAGATTAGACATCCCTCTAGTCATCTAAGTATTACATGATCTGAGTTAAACTAGACCGTGTCCGATCATCACGTGAGACAGACTAGTCAACATCGGTGAACATCTTCATGTTGATCGTATCTTCTATACGACTCATGCTCGACCTTTCGGTCTTCTGTGTTCTGAGGCCATGTCTGTACATGCTAGGCTCGTCAAGTCAACCTAAGTGTTTGCATGTGTAAATCTGTCTTACACCCATTGTATGTGAACGTCTGAATAAAACACCCGATCATCACGTGGTGTTTTGAAACAGCGAACTGTCGCAACGGTGCATAGTTAGGGGGGAACACTTCTTGAATTTATTGTGAGGGATCATCTTATTTACTACCGTCGTTCTAAGTAAACAAGATGCAAAACATGATAAACATCACATGCAATCAAATAATAAACGTGACATGATATGGCCAATATCACATAGCTCCTTTGATCTCCATCTTGGGGCTCCATGATCATCTTGTCACCGGCTTGACACCATGATCTCCATCATCATGATCTCCATCATCGTGTCTCCATGAAGTTGCTCGCCAACTATTACTTCTACTACTATGGCTAACGTGTTTAGCAATAAAGTAAAGTAATTTACATGGCGTTTCTTGATGACACGCAGGTCATATAAAAGAATAAAGACAACTCCTATGGCTCCTGCCGGTTGTCATACTCATCGACATGCAAGTCGTGATTCCTATTACAATAGCATGAACATATCATACATCACATATAGATCATTCATCATTCATCACAACTTTGGCCATATCATATCACAAACCACTTGCTGCAAAAACAAGTTAGACGTCCTCTAATTGTTGTTGCAAGTTTTACGTGGCTGAATTAGGGTTCTAGCAAGAACGTTTTCTTACCTACGTTAAAGCCACAACGTGATTTGTCAACTTCTATTTACCCTTCATAAGGACCCTGTTCATCGATTCCGCTCCAACTAAAGTGGGAGAGACAGACACCCGCCAGCCACCTTATGCATCTAGTGCATGTTAGTCGGTGGAACCGGTCTCACGTAAGCGTACGTGTAAGGTTGGTCCGGGCCGCTTCATCCCACAATACCGCTGAAGCAAGAAAGGACTAGTAACGGCAAGAAAGTTGACAAATCTACGCCCACAACAAATTGTGTTCTACTCGCGCAAGAAGAACTACGCATAGACCTAGCTCATGATGCCACTGTTGGGGAACGTTGCAGAAAACAAAAATTTTCCTACTCGTTTCACCAAGATCATCTAGGAGTTCATCTAGCAACGAGTGATTAGATGCATCTACATACCTTTGTAGATCGCGAGCGGAAGCGTTCAAAAGAACGATGATGATGTAGTCGTACTCGACGTGATCCAAATCACCGATGACCAGCGCCGAACGGACGGCACCTCCGCGTTCAACACACGTACGGAACAGCCACGTCTCCTCCTTCTTGATCCAGCAAGGGAGGGAGGAGAGGTTGACGGAGATGGCACCAGCAGCAGCACGACGGCGTGGTGTTGATGGAGCTGCAGTACTCCGGCAGAGCTTCGCTAAGCACTATGGAGGTGGAGGAGGTGTTGGAGAGGGAGAAGGAGGCAACCAAAGGCCAAGGCGTTCAGGTATGAAGTCCCTCCTCTCCCCCACTATATATAGGAGGGCCAAGGGGGGGTGGCCGGCCCTAGGAGATCCAATCTCCTAGGGGGTGCGGCGGCCAAGGGGGGTTTCCCTCCCCCCCAAGGCACCTAGGAGGTGCCTTCCCCTCCTAGGACTCTTCCCCCTTCAAACCCTAGGCGCATGGGCCTATGTGGGGCTGGTGCCCTTGGCCCATTAGGCCAAGGCGCACCCCCTACAGCCCATGTGGCCCCCCCCGGGACAGGTGGACCCACCCGGTGGACCCCCGGGACCCTTCCGGTGGTCCCGGTACAATACCGATAACCCCGAAACTTGTCCCGATGCCCGAAACAGGACTTCCCATATATAAATCTTTACCTCCGGACCATTCCGGAACTCCTCGTGACGTCCGGGATCTCATCCGGGACTCCGAACAACATTCGTATTACTGCATCTACATATCCCTACAACCCTAGCGTAACTGAACCTTAAGTGTGTAGACCCTATGGGTTCGGGAGACAAGCAGACATGACCGAGACGACTCTCCGGTCAATAACCAACAGCGGGATCTGGATACCCATGTTGGCTCCCACATGCTCCACGATGATCTCATCGGATGAACCAAGATGTCGAGGATTCTATCAACCCCGTACGCTATTCCCTTTGTCTATCGATATGTTACTTGCCCGAGATTCGATCGTCGGTATCCCAATACCTCGTTCAATCTCGTTACCGGCAAGTCACTTTACTCGTACCGTAATGCATGATCCCGTGACCAAACACTTGGTCACTTTGAGCTCATTATGATGATGCATTACCGAGTGGGCCCAGTGATACCTCTCCGTTATACGGAGTGACAAATCCCAGTCTTGATCCATGTCACCCAACAGACACTTTCGGAGATACCCGTAGTCTACCTTTATAGTCACCCAGTTACGTTGTGACGTTTGGCATACCCAAAGCACTCCTACGGTATCCGGGAGTCACACGATCTCATGGTCTAAGGAAAAGATACTTTGACATTGGAAAACTCTAGCAAACGAACTATACGATCTTGTGCTATGTTTAGGATTGGGTCTTGTCCATCACATCATTCTCCCAATGGTGTGATCTCGTTATCAATGACATCCAGTGTCCATAGTCAGGAAACCATGACTATCTGTTGATCAACGAGCTAGTCAACTAGAGGCTCACTAGGGACATGTTGGTGTCTGTTATTCACACATGTATGACGATTTCCGGATAACACAATTATAGCATGAATAAAGACAATTATCATGAACAAGGAAATATAAGAATAATGCTTTTATTATTGCCTCTAGGGCATATTTCCAACACCGCATTGGTCCTCAGTCCCATAGTGGACGGCTTTCGCCTCACCAAGGTGCTCATGGATGGAGGTAGCGGACTGAACCTCATTTATGAGGAAACCCTTCAAAAAATGGAAATAGACTGGAACCGCGTCGAGCGAAGCAGCACAACCTTTAGAGGAATAATCCCGAGTCGGGAAGCGCGCTGCACAGGAAAAATCACACTAGATATGGTGTTCGGCACGCCGGATAATTACAGGTCCAAAGAAGTCATGTTTCAGGTGGCCCCGTTCAGAAGCGGATATCACGCTTTACTAGGGCGGGAAGCATTCACAATCTTCCAAGCAATACCCCATTATGGGTACATGAAGCTTAAGATGCCCGGGCCGAACGGAATTATCACTCTAGCTAGTGATCTGGACATAGCACTCCGCGCCGAAAACAAGACGGCCGCATTAGCCCTTGAGGCACTATCCGAAGCCTTAGCGGCCGAGGAACTGACTGCGCTGCGCTCCACGGTTAACAGGGATGATGTGATACTCGACAAGAGATCCAAATCCACATCCTTCAAGCCAGCTGATGAAATAGTCAAATTCTAGGTCCATCCAACGGACCCCAATAAAACAGCTTCCATCGGGGCACGACTGAACCCTGATGTAGACGCCGCACTGCGAGAGTTCCTATGAGAGAACTGAGACATTTTCGCCTGGCACCCTTCAGACATGCCAGGGATCCCACGCAGGCTGGCCGAACATAGCTTAACTATCCTGAAAGGATTCAAACCTGTCAAACAAGCCCTTTGGCATTTTTCCGAACCCAAGAGACAGGCTATGGGAGAGGAGCTAGCCAAGCTATTGGAGGCCAGATTCATTAGAGACATAAAACATCCGGACTGGCTAGCAAACCTGGTGATGGTACCAAAGAAGGACAAATCTTGGCGCCTGTGTGTCGATTTTAAAGACCTTAACAAGGCTTGCCCAAAGGATCCCTTCCCCCTCCCCCGTATCGATCAAATTATCGACGCCACCGCAGGACACGACTCGTTGTGTTTCCTCGACGCATACTCCGGTTACCACCAAATCAAGATGGCAGAATCAGACCAAGCCGCAACAGCATTCATCACACCATACGGCCCATTCCGCTTCAACACAATGCCCTTCGGGCTGAAAAACGCCGACGCAACATATCAGCGCATGATCCAGACATGTCTGGAAAACCAGATCGGCAAAACTGTGGAGGCGTATGTGGATGATGTGGTTGTCAAATCAAGACATGTTGAATCTCTAGTAGACGACTTGAGGGTTGCATTCGATAACCTCCAAAAATATGACATCAAGCTCAACCCGGAAAAATGCGTCTTCGGCATTCCAGCCGGAAAGCTCTTGGGCTTCATTGTATCCGGTAGAGGAATTGAAGCAAATCCAGCCAAGATCCGAGCTTTGTCACAACTGGATATCCCAAAGGACCTCAAACAAATACAAAAATTAACCGGATGCGTGGCGGCTTTAAGCTGCTTCATCTCCCGCTTGGGAGAAAAGGCACTACCCCTCTATCGCCTCCTTCGGCGCACCGAATACTTCGAGTGGACGGATGCCGCCACGGCCGGACTTGATGAAATAAAAGCCATATTGGCAACAAACCCAGTCCTGGCCGCGCTAAACACCGGCGAACCAATGTTATTGTACATTGCAGCAACACATCAAGTTGTCAGCGCAGTGCTCGTTGTCGAGCGGGAAACGGATGGACACAAATTCCCCCTTCAAAGGCCGGTCTACTACGTATCCACTGTCCTCACTCCATGCAAATCACGGTACCCGCATTATCAAAAGATTGCATACGCGGTATTCATGGCATCCCGGAAGCTACGACACTACTTTCAAGAGTGTTCCATAACAGTAGCCTCGGAAGTACCACTCAACGATATTATCAGGAACCGTGATGCAACAGGACGGATTGCAAAATGGGCCATCGAGCTTCTCCCATTCGATATAACCTATAAGCCATGGCGAGCTATTAAATCACAAGTTTTGGCCGACTTCGTCGCAGAATGGACGGAGGCCGAGCTCCCTAAAGAGTACGGCACATATTCAAACTGGATTATGCATTTCGACGGCTCCAAAATGTTGGCCGGACTGGGGGCTGGCGTCGTCCTGACGTCCCCCGCAGGAGACACAGTCCAATATGTGCTCCAGATCATGTACACGGATTCCAACAATGCAGCCGAATATGAGGCCCTCCTACATGGTCTCCGGATAGCAGTATCCATGGGTATCCAGCGCCTAGAGGTACGCAGGGAGTCAAACCTCGCGATATCCCAAATAAATGGAGACTTCGACGCCAAGGACCCAAAAATGGCAGCTTACCGCAACGCTGTCCTAAAAATGTCAGCTCGGTTCGAAGGGCTGGAGTTTCACCATATAGCCCGAGAAAACAATCAAGCAGCGGACGTCCTGGCACGCATCAGAGTAAAACGTGATGCAGCCCCCCCCCAACATCTTTTTGGAAAGATTGTTCAAGCCATCCATAGCATGGGAGGGGGAACCCGCAAATAACAGCCCGGACCCAGCCGCACCACTCGACGCCGAACAATCTGACACAATTGGAGGCTCTACCAATGAAATTACACCTTCAGCCCACGTAATAATGGCGGTTATCTCCCCGTGGACAGAACCATTCCTAGCCTACCTTACTAGGCAGGAACTCCCGGAGGACTAAAACGAGGCCCGCTGCATAGTGCGGCGATCTAAAGCCTATAGAGTCCATGAGGGAGAGCTTTATAAGAAAAGCACTACCGGAGTCCTTCAAAGGTGCATCTCCGAAGAGGAAGGGCGGAACCTTCTGGCTGAAATTCATGCCGGACTCGGTGGTCACCACGCCGCTGCTCGGTCCCTTGTTAGCAAGGCTTTCCGTACAGGCTTTTATTGGCCGACGGCCCGGGCGCTCAGGACCTAGTCCAACGATGCGCTGGTTGCCAACTTTTGCCAACCAAAGCCATATGCCACCCACCGCACTCCAAACTATACCCATCACCTGGCCTTTTGTGGTCTGGGGGCTTGACATGGTCGGACCCCTTAAAGGTGGGACCGATAGGAAAAAATACTTACTGGTCATGGTGGACAAATTCACCAAATGGATAGAAGCCAAGCCTGTTAAAACGGCTGAATCCGGACCTGTGATAGACTTCATATCCACGGTTGTACACTATTATGGTGTCCCCCACATCATCATAACCGATAACGGTACAAACTTTACCGCCGACGAGGAAAAACTCTAGTGCAAAAACATGGGCATCAAGCTCGATTATGCTTCCGTCTATCACCCACAAACCAACGGCCAGGTCGAACGTGCAAATGGTCTTATCATGAGCGGCATTAAACCCAGACTGGTGCGGTCCCTCAAGGAATCTAACACGCACTGGGTAGAGGGGCTCGACTCCGTGCTATGGGGGCTGCGGACCACGCCAAATCGCACCATCGGATACACACCATTTTTATGGTGTACGGCGCAGAGGCAGTTCTGCCCTGCGACATAATTCATGACTCACCTAGAGTGCACATGTACGAAGAAAGAGAAGCCGAGCTCGATCGGCAGGACAACTTGGACGCCTTGGAGGAGGAGCGTGACGTGGCAAAAGCCCGTTCCGCATTTTATCAACAGCAGGCCCGATGATATCAAAGCAGAGAAGTACGGGCCAAAAATTACAATGTTGGTGAACTAGTTCTACGCCTGCCGGATAAGAAAAAGGACAAACTCAAGCCCAAGTGGGAAGGTCCATTCATAATCGACCAAGTCCTGACTGGTGGGGCGTACCGCCTGCGAGATGCATCGGATAACCGACTCAAGCCGAACCCATGGAACGCCACCCGTCTCCAAAGATTATATGCCTAGCGCCAGACTCTGTGTTTGTCTCCTTCCTCTGTCCATTTTTTGCGTTTTTTCTGTCTTACATTTCTCTCCTTCCCCTCTTTTCTTTTATAGCCCTTAAAGGCTCATCTAGTGACGCGCCACTTGCGCTCATTAAATCTGGGGGCTTCTTTAACAGAAGCTTATTTATACGGGCTTCACGCCCAACACATGCGTCAAACTTCCGCATGTACCCTTTTTCTTCACCATTATATGCATCGATATGACTTAAGTTTCGGCCAAGCTGGGTTGCCTGGCTCCTGTGCTTACCCCTACGTTCCCGATTGTTCGGCTAGGCGGTAAAGGGAGCACCTCTGCGATTGTTACTGCCGGGTCAGCCGGATGTGTACCTCGGACTGAGTGAAGCCAAAAGCTAGCGTTCTTAAGGGAATATTCGGTCGGTGAAATAAAAGATGATCTTTTTACTCATTTTATGCGCCCCTAGATGCTTTTTTTTCTGCGTCTCTTCACGCAGTCCGGACATGCACCTTAGGGCATGCCTCCCAGCGAAAGGAACCCTTAACGGAACTATTCTCTCTGGAAGATGTTTCTTACTAACCATGTAATATAACATAACTAGTTGGGCACTTGTCTGATAAAGCACTGATGACCCCTACGCCTGGTCTCCACGCATACCCCGGTTCTTATATAACCGCTAGGGTATTCAGACACACTCCGGACCGTCAGGTCCCGAGGTTGAAGCGAAAAGGTCGGCAACGACAAACGATCTACAATCCGGCTAGAAGGCATTACACATGTCAATTCAAAATTACATAGTCATTCTGACTGATTCTATTCCTCTTCTATACCATCTAACAGGCTGTCTAATTTACAGTCCTGCTGGGAATACTTCGCGGCCAACTCTACTTGGCCGTATACTAAGCTTACAGGGATCTCCTTCTCGTCAGGCCCCACTGGTCCGACCTCGGCCATGTGGTTTGGGTCAGACTTCGTAAAACGGGTCTTCACCATGGCCTAGGCCTCCCTAGCGCCCTGTCGGCAGGCCGATATCTTCCACAACCAGAAGCGCTGCCGAGCTCCCTTCAGCTTCTCCGCAAGCTCCCCAAGGCCCTTGGGCACGGAGTGGGCAGGCCATAAGGCTTGGGCAATACCCCGCATCGCCTGCCGAATTTGCTCGTGCAGTTGCAAGAGTTCGGGAAGAAGGTCACCCGTAGAACCGGGCATCTCCTCTGTAGGACGACCTATGAGCATACCTACAGACATTACTCTATTAGTCGACTTCCTCGCTGAACTCTTTTTTCAAAGTTCATTCAAGCACTTACTAAAAATGCCATGTCGAAGCCGCTGATTCTCCTTCGTGGAATCCGACAGCTGACCACGAACATCTTTAAGTTCGACGTCCAGCTTGGTGTTGGCATCCCGAAGATCATTCTTCTCTCGCCTCACCTTTGTCAACGTACTCTCACCGGCCTTTAGCCGGCGTAAGAGTTGTTGCTTGTCCGGATCGAGCCCGGCACCATCTGCAAAATGACTTGTCAGATTTGCACGCACACCGCACAATACTAATCTTTCGAAGTGTATCTTACCTGAGGGGGTCTCTTTGGGCTCCCCTGTTGCGGCTAGTGCGGCCTCTAGTTGGGCCTTGCACTTTTCCAGCTCCTGGGATAGTACGGTATTCTTCTCTGTAAGAAGCTGCATATTACATGATCCTTAAGTCAGTTGCTCTAACTGCTTCAAGTCTCGGGGGCTACTGGCATATATATGTTTAACCAAAATTTTCTTACCCGTATGTCTTTTACATACTGCTCTGTGGCTCTGGCTAAACCATTTTGAGCGGCACGGAGGTACGCATCTCCCGAATTAAAGGCATCTAAAGCCTCTTGGGAGAAACAAGCGTCGCGTAGAACTGTCCGGTGACGCCTGTGGTTCATGGCACTCTCCACATCAAAATTTGTGGCAGACAGCCTGTCCGCATCCTCTGTCGGAGGAGCGTCCGGTGCGCGCCTTGTGCCCGCCTCCGCTTCCTGGCCAGACGTTGGAGCCTGGCTGGTGGAGGCGCGATTGGCAACCTCTCCGGATGTAGTCCGGCGAGGTCTCTTCGTTCTGAAGATAGCACGAATGTTAATATGCCCTGACAGAATAACACCAGGGAAACAAAGGGTGCGCTATACCTTTGCGCCGGCATCTCAGTCTGGACTGCATTCCTTTTTGTCCGACGGGGCCCTGCGGCCCCTCGTTGGCTAGCCGCCGCAGGTTCGGCCTCCTGCCTCGGAAATCTCCCCTGCAAAACACGGTTGTCGTCAGAAACACCGGAATACGTGAGAGTGGAATCTCTCTCAAGGGAATGAGACTCCGGTTTCTGTCACCTGGGAGGCCGGGATTAACCTTGGGTAATCAGCCGTGATGGCTACCAAGGTATTGTCCTTGCTTAGCTGATGGAACACCCCATCGATAAGCTCCACCGATATGTCCGGATCCTCTTCGGAGTCCGGATCGAGGGACCGTTCTGGGTCCTCGGGCTGTGGAGGGCGGCTGTTTATATCCTTTACCTCCTGTCGCAGTTCCTGCACTGAAGTCGTTAGACTACATATCTAACCGTGGGAGTATAAAACAAACGGGCAAGCGCAATTGTTCACTTACCCAACTTGGAGGATCGTACATAGTAAATCCGGCCTGCGGGTTGATGCGGAGGAATTCCTCCTTTTCTCCCTTGTACAAAGAGGATAAGATCTTTACTAGAGCGGCAGCTGAGGCCGGCCCCTTATGACCGTAACGTGTGGCATCATCCTCCCCGTTGAAATCCCACATGGGGTGGCCTCTATATTGAAGCGGCTGCACCCCCCGCATAATGCATGCGGCCATGACTCCAATCATGGTTAGTCCGGAATGAGCCAAGAGTCTTATTCGGCCCATCAGGTAAAGGACGTCTCTGTCGCTTTCTCTCTAAGAGCTCTGCGGACGCCAGCTCAAGCGTTTATTCAATGGAGCACTGCTGAACTCAGGGAGACCGACCCGGATAGGGTCCGGTAGAGGGACATCATCTATGTAAAACCATTTCGAAGGCCAGTCCTCGGACGCCTTCTTTGGGGTTCCGGATAGGTATCCAGTCCCGGCGATGCGCCATACTTCGGCTCCGCCCACTTGGTATAGAGACCCCTCTTGAGAATGGGGCACCAGGCAGAATAACCTCTTCCACAGCGCGAAATGAGCCTCAACGACTAAAAATAGCTCGCAAAGGGCGACGAAACCCGCAATATGCAATACGGAGGCGGGCGTGAGATTGTGCAGCTGGAGGCTGTAGAACTCCCGAAGCCCGCGGAGAAATGGATGAATTGGAAATCCCAGTCCCCTTATTAGATAGGGGACGAGGCACACCCGCTCTCCTTTAGAAGGATTGGGGGTGCTCTCCGCTTGTTTTCCGCCATTGTAGGTGGCGAGACCGGCTCGGACCGGGACCATGTATGCCTGAGGGAGAAATCCCTTGGCCTGAAGCGACACTAACTCGCTATGCGGGATGGTGCAACTCTCCCAGTCCCCGGGTTTGAGACCGGAGGGGCGAGGGGAGGAGCTGAGATGGCTGGTCATGTTGGAATGGACCTTTGCTGGAAGCACTCTGATGATAACTCGCGGAAAGGAGAAGATGTGGTTTGGACCTAAATCCTCATCCCGTTAAATAGGCGGCTCGTTTATACGGCTAGGGGTGTGGATGTAAAAACGCCTCGGCTTTTCGCATTCGTTTGACACATGGAAGACGGCCATTATTGGGCGTGGAAGCCGAGGAGCACTACATTACAAAAATCAGACATTATTCCTATAGGTACACAAGATTTGGAGAAGAACCCGCCTTGCAATGCCGAACAATCTACGCGCCGGACTCGTCGTCATTGAAGCCTGGTTCAGGGGCTACTGAGGGAGTCCTGGATTAGGGGGTGTTCGGGTAGCCGGACTATACCTTCAGCCGGACTCCAGGACTATGAAGATACAAGATTGAAGACTTCGTCCCGTGTCCGGATGGGACTTTCCTTGGCGTGGAAGGCAAGCTTGGCGATGCGGATATTCAAGATCTCCTACCATTGTAACCGACTCTATGTAACCCTAACCCTATCCGGTGTCTATATAAACCGGAGGGTTGTAGTCCGTAGGCAATCAACTCCATATACAACAATCATACCATAGGCTAGCCTTTATGGTTTAGCCTCCTTGATCTCGTGGTAGATCTACTCTTGTACTACCCATATCATCAATATTAATCAAGCAGGACGTATGGTTTTACCTCCATCAAGAGGGCCCGAACCTGGGTAAAACATCGTGTTCCCTGCCTCCTGTTACCATCCGACCTAGACGCACAGTTCGGGACCCCCTACCCGAGATCCGCCGGTTTTGACACCGACACCCGCCGGCACCACTGCCTCTTTACCGACCTCCCTCTGCACCACTAGCGCAGCACTGACCACTTGATTCGTCGCTGCTAGATACAGCAGCAACGGCTCTTGTGGTTTAGGCGCAACCAGTATTGGTGTCGAGGAAAGGTACTTCTTCAGATCCTGCAACGCTGCCTCAGCCTTTGGGGTCCACTCCATTGGGCCCGCCTTCTTCAAGATCTTGAAAAAGGGAAGGGCATGTTGAGCGGACTTGGAGATGAATCTGCTCATGGCGGCAACGCAGCTAGTGAGCCGATGCAAATCCTTGATCCACTTGGGTGCCTCAATTTGCTCAATAGCCTTGATCTTGTCCGGGTTTGCCTCAATCCCCCGCTATGACACAAAGAACCTGAGAAGTTTGACGGACGGAACATCGAAGACACACTTCTCAGGGTTCAGCTTGAGGTTGATCTTGCGTAGGTTGGCAAACGTATCTTCTAAGTCTTGTACAAGGGTGGCCTTGTCCTTGGTTTTGACCACTATTTCATCCATATAAGCTTCCATATTTCAATGTAGTTGGGGCTCAAAACCGATTTGGACCGCCCTTGCAAATGTTGAGCTAGCACTCTTCAACCCGAAAGGCATCTGTAAAAAGCAATACGTACCACATGGGGTGATGAATGCTATCTTCTCTTCGTCTTCCTTTGCCATGAAGATCTGGTGGTAGCCCGAGTAGGCTTCGAGGAATGATAACAGATCACACCCGGCCATGGAGTCAACAATATGGTCAATGCGCGACAATGGGAAGGGGTCCTTAAGACAAGCCTTATTGATATCTGTGTAATCGATACACAACCCCCACTTCCCGTTCGCCTTGCGCACCACCACCGGATTGGCCAACCATGTTGGATGGAGCACCCCTCTCACCAAGCCTGCCACTTCCAACTTCTTGATCTCCTCTGTGATGAATTCCTGCTGTTCCAAAGCTTGCTTCCCGACCTTCTGCCTGGGTCGCGCATGGGGACAGACAATAAGATGGTGCTCAATCACTTCCCTGGGAACGTCGGGTATGTCAGATGCTTGCCATGCAAACACGTCGACATTCGCCCGGAGGAAAGTGACGAGCGCGCTTTCCTATTTGCTGTCAAGGGTGGAGCTTATGGTGAAAGCCCCTCCCGTGCCATCCCCCTTGACGGACGCCCTCTTGGTCTCTGGTGGTGCAGCTCTGGATTTCTTGCTCTTGCCGGTAGAGCTCTCTGGCATGTCCTCGACGGTAGCACAACACTCCGAAGAGGTGCGCTTGCCAGAGTGGGTGCGAGAGGTCTTGCCAGTCTTCTTCTTCCCTCCCGGGGCTTCAGCGGCAGGAGCAAGTGGCTTGGTGACAGCTGCTGCAACTGCTTCTTGATAGAGTTGGTCAGCACGGATTAGTGCGTCCTTCTTGTCGGAGGGGAGGATGATGATGGTCATTGGCCCAGGTATCTTGAGCGTGTTGTAGGCGTAGTGCAAGGCCGTCCTGAACTTGGCTAGTGCCGAGCGGCCGAGGATCCCGTTGTAGGGCAAGGGGATCTCGGCTACATCGAAGACAACCCTCTCCATCCTGTAGTTCAATTCACCTCCAAACATCACAGGCAATGTGACCTTCCCCTTCGGATGGCTCCTTCTCGGGTTGACCCCTTGAAACGTGCCCGTTTCCTCGAGGTCTCCATCAGGAATTTGCAGCCTTTTGATCACAGCGGGTGAGATCAAGTTTAGACCGGCCCCGCCGTCAACTAGCATCTTGTTCACCTTGAGGTTGCGTATCGTTGGTGAGACCAACAACGGCAAACACCCGACCGAAGATGTGCGGTTAGGGTGGTCCTCGGTTGCAAAGATGAGGGGCGTGCTGCACCACTTCAGCGGCTTCTGAGCGTCGAACGAGGGCTCCGCTGCCGTGATCTCACGCGCCCACTGTTTGAGCTGGCGTTGAGAAGTATGCAGCGAGGCACCACCATCGACGCACATGGCCATCGTAGCCTTCTGGAACTCACGCTCGCCGGACTCGTCGTCCTCGTCATGATCATCGTCTTCCTGCTTCTTGTGCGGCCCCAAGTGGGCCTCTCTTGCTGGTTATCCTTGCCATGGTGACCTCCTTGGCCGCCACGCTTCTTGCCGGATCCTTCAACGCCATCTCGGCCCTTCTCCTTGTCCCGCCTCTCATACTCGGCTTTTTGCTTTTCAGCAAGCAGCTCGACTTGTCGGCAGTTCTGGAGGTCGTGGCCTTTGGCACGGTGGAACTTGCAGTACTGCTTGTCGGAGCCCCCTGGCTTGTCGGCAGCCGCCAAGGCCCGGAAAGCGGCGCACACGACAATATCCTTGCCGGGGTCATTTGCCTTGGCGTTCTTGGCAGCACCGGTGTCGTTGGATCCCTCGACGGCAAGCACGGTCTTGCCCTTGCGCTTCCTGTTGTGACACCAACCCTTCTTTGTCGGGGCGGCGGTGTCTTCGTTAGTAGAGTCGGTTATTGCGCCGGTGTCTTCACCGGGGTATTTCCTCCCCTCTTCTGCCCGAGCTCATCTATCGGCCAGAACGTAAAGTTCGGCCACATCCTTGACCTTGTTCATTGCCAGATCTTCACGCATCTTGCGGTTGCGCACATTCTGGTGGAATGTGCTAATCACGGCGGCAGGGTGAACATCTAGGATGTTGTATTGCACTCGGCTGAACCTCTGTATGTACTTGCGCAGGTTTTCACCTTCCTTCTAGGGAATGATATGCAAATCACTCGCCTGGCCATGAGCTTGGTGGCCTCCAGAGTGAAGGCACCAACGAACTCATGACACAGGTCCGACCAAGAATAAATGGAATCCGCTGGTAAGTGCATCAACCAAGACATGACATTGGGTTTCAGGGCCAACGGGAAGTAATTGGCAAGCACCTTATCGTCGCGAGCCCCAGCGGCTTGCATCGCGATGGTGTAGATGCTGAGGAACTCCAACGGGTGGGTCTTGCCATTGTACTTCTCGCCGACATCGGGCTTGAATGTGCAGTGGGACGGCCACTGGAACTGCCGCAGCTCATGGGTAAAGGAGGGGCAACCCACCTTGTAAGGTAGGCTGCCGGAGCTTCCCGGCGCTGGGTGGTCCATGGCTGGCCCCGCCCGCCTATCTGACTGGTGGCGTGTATCGCGTCGGCGCTCGATGGTGGTTCGAGTGTCTTCATGGGCTCGCTCCCGAAGAACCTGGCGTTGGTCACGGTGGGTACGTGGGTCGATCGACGCAATGGAAATGTTATCACAAGCGTCATCACGACAGACTGACATCCGCGGCGGCTGGCGTGGAGGAGGAGAGTGCACCGTGGCCGCGGCGCCTCCGGCCCCTCCACCGCTGGCGTGCAGTGGTTCGATGGAGCGCGGGCTTGAGGGCCCCGCCGGCCGTGGCTCGTCTTTGTTGGCGACGCCGATGAGGCTCCGGATAGTGGCTCTCCACTCGTCGAGCTTCTCCACAGCAGGAGGGAAGTCGAGGAGCAGCTGCGCGCGCGCCGAAGCTTCTGCTGGCGTGGGTGGCGGCGAAAGCTGCATGGACCGTGGCGCGGTTCGACTCCTCACCATGTTAAAAGGAGCTCTGTCACGGCCCGGCGGCTGTGTGCCATTTTCGCCAGTGCTTCGGTGGGCATGCTGGCCTCCTTCGTCCCGCAAATGACGCACAGGACTCTTCCCACGGCGGTGTCTAGGGTCACCGGCGTGGTGACGATGCTCGTCACGCACAACCTGGGAAGAGCGCGTTGTGGGCGCCGGGGTGGGCGTCTTGGAGGTCGCCGCGCCGCCCGTGGGTGGCATGGCGACGCCCCCGGAGGGCCCTACGCCGCCTGCGGGGGGCCCAGTTCCGTCTCTGGATATTGTGATGTGCGTCCCGTCGTCTTGCGCACGAACGAAGCCGCTCGCCAGGCTCTGACTGCCAGAGCGATCTTGGTGCTCGCGGGCCGCGCCTCCGGTATTGTCTGCGACTGGCCTGCTGCTCGCCCGCACCGGTATGGGCCGTCTGGCCCCCTACGAACCGACTGCCGTGGCTGCCTTCTTCTTGGGAGCCATGACGATGAAGAACTGCTAGGCTAACTGCCAGACCGGATTTTCACAACTGACGCCCCCTACTAGGCGTGCTAGAGATGTCGGCAGAAATGACACCTATGGGGTCACTGGGATCCCTTCTACGGTTGGCGAGCGCGAGGTTGTGCAAAGAGCGGGTCTAACAGGAAGCACACGGATCGTTTACCCAGGTTCGGGCCGCGAAGATGCGTAATGCCCTAGTCCTGCTTTGGTGGATGTATTCAAGTGTTGTTGTGTTCTTGAGCTAGCTACGGGGTGCAACTTTCCCAAAGGAGCCGAATCCCTCTCCTAGTCGCCTCGGGCCTCCTTTTATAGGAAAAGGGGCTGCCACAGTGGCACACGGGAGGTGGAATGGTCTACAGTCGACAAGCCTATCCTTTGGGACCGTCGGAAAAACGCATTTAATGCGCTGCCGACGTGCCCTCTTTGCTTTATCCGGGACGCCAGGGAAGCACGTTCCAGCTGTCGCCGCCTCGCCTAGCCTCGACACGCATCCAAGCTGATGAGGCATCACGGCGCCATGTTGGCTGGCTGCTGGGCTGGCGTGGTGGCGGAGCCTTCACGAAGGGTCGCACGCCACCATGCAGGTGCTTGCTGAGTCAGTGTAGAGGCCGCCCGTCGCCACACAGGTGCTTGCCCAGCTGGTTGAGCTAGCAGCTGCTTGGGGACGGTGGTGGAGTCTTGGCTGGCGCGGGCCTGGCAGTGGCCCCACTGATGCCCTCGGCAAGGGTCTTGCTGGGGCCCTGGCAATGGTGCTGCTGTGGCGTTGCAGTCGTCCCCGGCAAGGGTCTTACCGGGGGTCTTGTGGATTCCCTCGGTTGGTATCCCGCTGAGGGTCGCCGTCTTCTGGTCCTCATCTAATCTCATATGTTTATGATCTTGACGAAGATTTGCATGCCACCACAGAGGCGCCTCCCGCGCCTTGGTTCCAATGTAGTCGGTTGGGTTGGAGCCTGTGGGCTCAAGGGTGGCTCACTCTGGTGGCATCCGGCAAGTTTCCCCGGCAAGGCTCTTGCTGGGGCTGCGGAGGCTGCTCGGCAAAGATCTTGCCGAGGGACTCCACTTCGCCCTCTTGCTCTCCTGCGCTTCTAGTCTTGGCGTTTCCTTGGTTGCCTCATGTTTTGGCTTCTCTCCGGCTTCCCTCCTCTGCCCTACTAAGTGTGGCCGTGGCGCGCGGCTCTGACTGCCCGTGCACAAGTAAAGAGGTCAAAAGAAGAGCCCCTACTTTTGTACACCGACATGGAGTATCCTTCGTAGGCTCGCTGGTCGGTGAGGAGTTGGATGAGATTCATCATGTAATCAAGTTAGTTTTGTTAGGGCCTGATCCCTAGTATCCACTGTGTTCTTAGATTGATGTTGCTATGACTTTGCCATGCTTAACGCTTGTTACTTTGGGCCTGGGTGCCATGATTTCAGATCTGAACCGTTTATGAATTCATCATTATATCCTTGTTTTACATATGATCTTGCAAGTTATAGTCACCTACTACAGTTATGATCCAGCAACCCCGGAGTGAAAACAACTGGGCCCACTCCCGATGATGACCGTAGTTTGAGGAGTTCATGTATTCACTATGTGTTAATGCTTTATTTCGGTTCTTTGTTAAAAGGAGGCCTTAATATCCCTTAGTTTCCAATATGGACCCGCCGCCACGGGAGGGTAGGATAAAAGATGTCGTGCAAGTTCTTTTAATAAAGCATGTATGACTATTTACGGAATACATGCCTACATTATATCGATGAACTAGAGCTAGTTCCGTATCAACCTAGGTTATAATTGTCTCATGATGAATATCATCCAACAAGTCACTGATCTAATGCCTTTGAATTTATCCTTATTGATCTTGCTGTGTTACTATTGCTATCATCACTGTTACACTTGCAACAAACTACTGCTATCACTGTTACTATTACCGTTGCTGCTGTCACTATTATCAAAACTATCAAACTACTTTGCTACTGATCACTTTGTTGCAGACAATTAATCTCCAGGTGTGATTGAATTGACAACTCAGATAGTAATACCTTTAAATATTCGTTGGCTCCCCTTGTGTCGAATCTATAAATTTGGGTTGAATACTCTACCCTCGAAAACTGTTGCGATCCCCTATACTTGTGGGTTATCAGCACGCAGCGGGTATCGTTATTTCCAGACATTCACAGATGATTTGAGCAGATATGGGTATATCTACGTGATGAAACACAAGTCTGAAGCATTTGAAAAGTTCAAAGAATTTCAAAGTGAAGTGGAGAATCATCGTAACAAGAAAATAAAGTTTCTATGATCTGATTGCGGAGGCAAATATTTGAGTTACGAGTTTGGCCTTCATTTAAAACAATGTGGAATAGTGTGACACCCTCATAGTTAAGCTATAGTAAACCCCTGTTAATGATACCAGGTCATCATAATTAAAATTTTGCTAAACCTCACTTGCTTCAAAGTAAGTTCAAATACAAATTCAAATAACAAGTCAATTTATCGTTTCATAAAAAACTAAAAATGTTCATTGGGTTGCAAATATTCACTAACTAATTTTCATGAAAGATCCAACGTCATTTGACTCACCAATTAATCCCTAATAAAATATGAAGTGGTCCGAAAACACAAAATAAATAAATGACCTTTTCAAAATAAACAAATGGTTACATATTTACAAATGACCCAAACTTGGATGCCCTTTCAAAGTATTGCATTTGATTTATGTGACATGTTTCAATGTGAACAAAATTCATTACTATAAGAGTAATGCAAAACAGGAAAGAAATATAAACTGTCTGTAAAACAAACAGATGAACCACTATGCAGTATAGGCCCAGTGCTACAGGAGCACTACGCGGCCCACCACCTGCTTCTCCTACTTCACGTACAGGAAGAAGGCCAAGGCTCAGGCGCCATGGCACTGTGCTCGCGCACACACACCATCCACGCCCGGATTACCTCGTGTCGATCATCCGAGCGCTCCTGGAGGTATATAAGTGTTACCCCGACCTCATTGACGAACCCTACCTCCGAAACTCCCCTCTCCAACTCGTGCTTCTCCTCTGAACCTCGTGTCCGGGCTGTCATCGACGCGCCGTCGCCGTCCCCGCGGCCACTGGCCTCCCCTGCGACCGGGAGGTAGTCTAGGGACTTCCTCGTCATTGACTCCGTCATCCCCGTGCATCCGTTCAACCGGAGCTGCACCGTACGCGTGGATAGAGCCATCTTCCCCGCCACGGCCGCCGTTGTTCGCTGTCAGAGTTTCCGCTTCCCGAGCTCCCCTGACCTTCCAACCTCGTTCATGAGCACCGGGGTGAGCCCCTCCGCCGACTGCCTTGCTTACCCCTTTGATTCATCCAGTTTACCGCCGCTCTTGTGCCTGTCAGTGGTCACCATAGCCAGAGCTCTGTTGGCAATAAGCCATGTCCATGCGCAGGCGCCCGGCGTCGGGTGCGCTGGGTGCGGTGTGTGCGCGTGTATCACGATGGTATGTGTGCACCTGAGTTCACCGGGTAGAGCTGTGGCCGTTGCGATCTGTTGGAAGTCCAAGCCGCAGCACGCGCGTGTGAGCGCGTCGTGCGAGCCGGCCAGGGCGTGCTGATCGGGCGCGCAAGCGAGAGTGGAGGCGTAGCATTCCATGCATGTGGTTTAGTGATTAGTGCATGCATTAGCTGGATATGGACGTGCATGCATAGGAAGAGGTCAAGACAGTTCGTGTTGTTAGTAGCCGAGAGGAGCAGCTGGTGTTGTAGCGATGTAGCTAGTGTAAAGAAGAAAAAGATTTGGGCGTTCGTGCGTCCGTGGCGGCGTTCGTGCGCTGATCGGAAAATCTCTCGTGTTCATCTTCTTCTTGCTCCGTTTCTGAGTGAGAGGAGAGGTAGCCAGGCTCTAGCGACAACAACAATTGGTATCAGAGCTGGTTCATCTTGGGCTTCGTTCTTCTTGCTGGAGGTGGGCGGCGCTGTGGCTATCATGGCGCGTGGCAGAGGCGGCGGGCGGTGACGTCGTATGTGCGGCGACCGCGGAGGCCGCCGAGGCACTGCGTGGTGGCGCGGCGGCGCAACACGGCGTGGCGGCGTGGAGGCACTGCATGGCGGCATGGAGGCTGCGGCGGTGGAGGGCAATAAGCCGCGGCGGCGAGCCGGGCGCGACTGGTGCGTATTATGGGTTTGCACTGGACGCGTCGGGCGCGTCGGGACCACGGCCGCGCAGTGATCGCACTGGTGTGGTCGGGCTCGTCGGCCACACCGGATGCACGCGGGACGAGCGGAACGCATTGGTGTGGTCGGGCTCGTCAGGTGCGTGCGGGGCGTGCGGGACGCACGAGGGCGGTCGGGCGCGTCGGGTGCGCGCGGGACATGCGGGCGCAGAGGGACGCCAGGCGTGTGTCGCCGGCGGAGAAGGAGCTCGACGTGTGTCGCCGGAGTCGTGACGGAGCACGGTGCGACCGGCGTCGTTGCGCCAGGTCGGGTACACAGGCTGGGTCACGGCCGTAATGACGACAATGACGCGAGTTGCATCAACTCCGGCGACGGCAGGCACACGGCACGTCGAAGCGGGCGCGGAGGTGCGCTATGTCATCGGGCGGACGAGATGACGACGGCGAGTCAGGGCTCCTGTCGGCAGGCTGCGTGGGGATGTCATGGCTTAGAGGATGAGTGTTGGCAATAAGCCATGTCCATGTGGAGGCGACCGGCGTCGGGTGCGCCGGGTGCGGTGTGTGCGCGTGTGTCGCGATGATATGTGTGCACCTGAGTTCACTGAGTAGAGCTTTGGCCGTTGCGATCTGTTGGAAGTCCAAGCCGCAGCACGCACGTGTGAGCGCGTCGTGCGAGCCGGTCAGGGCGTGCTGATCGGGCGCGCAAGCGAGAGTGGAGGCGTAGCATTCCATGCATGTGGTTTAGTGGTTAGTGCATGCATCAGCTGGATATGGACGTGCATGCATAGGAAGAGGTCAAGACAGTTCGTGCTGTTAGTGGCCGAGAGGAGCGGCCGGTGTTGTAGCGATGTAGCCAGTGTAAAGAAGAAAAAGATTTGGGCGTTTGTGCGTCCGTGATGGCGTTCGTGCGCTGATCGGAAAATCTCTTGTGTCCATCTTCTTCTTCCTCCATTTCTGAGTGAGAGGAGGTAGCCAGGCTCTAGCGGCAACAACAAACTCTGCTCCCGGCGAGCTCACCGCTCGTGGCCGCGCTCCCGCTGCGCGGTAGCCGCCCTGGGTCACTCCTTGGACACGCCCTGCCCGTGTTCCTCGCATGCCGCCCGCGCCTTGCCTTCCCCGGGGCCATGCTCGCTGCGCGCCGTGTCCGCTGCCGTACTGCTGCTGCAGCCGCCAGGCCGCGTGACCCTGCTGCCGAGCCTCGCTAGCCTGTCCCCGCCTGCTGCTTACCGCGGCGTTCTCCTGCTTGCTGCACTACGAGCTGCTGCCTGCCGTTGCGTTGCCGCTGCCGCTGCGTACCGCTGCTGTTGGGCGGCCATTGCTACTGCTCTAGGCTGCTCCCGTATGCGTGTGTGATGTGTGTGTACCGTGTTTATTGTGCATGTGTGTGCACAGCCAAGTGTGTGATGGCCATGGCAACACAGCCGTGGGCATAGCCGGTTGTGTCTCACTACCAGATGTGGCTGGCCGTTTAATGAATCTAATTAGGTATTAGTGGTAACTTTAGATGCTAATTAGAGTATGACATGTGCTTCTCCCTGTTAAATATTTTTTAGCACTTGTGTTAAAATAGCAGTCTATGATAGGTGGACCCAGTCAACACATTGACCAGCCAACTACCGAGTCAGCAGTTGACCAGGCCCACTGTCAGCCTCTAGTGGCCCTACTATGTGCACATAGCAATTTCATTTTATTTTTGAATTAATAATAACTACATAAAATGATTAAAACTTTGGAAATTCATATAGAATAACCGTAGCTCGGATGAAAATATATTGTGCATGAAAGTTTCTCAGAACGACGAGACGAATCCGAATATGCAGTATGTTCGTTTGTCATGCATCCCTAGCATAGCGAACACGCAACTTTCCATCTCCGGTTCATCTATCCGAAAACAAGAAACATTGAGAAAACTTTCCCGGATGTCTCCCTCCTTCGCCGGTACCACCTACTGTCGCGTTAGGGCCCACCTAGCACCGCTCATTGTCATGTCATGCATCGTCATGCTTATGTTTGCATTATATTTATTGTTTCTTTTCCCCCTTCTCTCGTTAGACACCGAGACCGATGTCGCTGCTACCTAGTACGACTACGGTGTTGACGAGCCATCCTTCTTGCCAGAGTAACCAGGCAATCCTCCCCCCCCCTTGATCACTAGATATCGCCTATTCTTCTCTCTACTTCTTGCATTAGAGTAGTTTAGCATGTTACTGCTTTCCATTAATCCTATTTTGATGCATAGCCTGTCTTTGCTACTATTCTTGATACCTTACATGCAATCCTAAATGCTTAGTATAGGATGCTAGTTTTCGATCAGTGGCCCTACATTCTTGTCCGTCTGCCATGCTATACTATCAGGTCGTGATCACTCGGGAGGTGATCACGGGTATATACTTATATACATAATATGTGATACTTGGTGACTAAAGTCAGGTCGGCTCGTAGAGTACCCACGAGTGATTCCGATGTGGGGGCTGAAAGGACAGGTGGTTCCACCTAGGTAGTGGTGTGTCTGGGTTCCCGCCGGCCCCCGACTTTTACTTTGTGGCGGATCGATAGGGCAGGTTGAGACCACCTAGGAGAGAGGTGGGTCTGGCCCTGGTCGGCGTTCGCGGTTACATCAATTAGCACGCTTAACGAGATCTTGGTATTTGATCTGAGTCTGGCCACTGGCCTATACGCACTAACCAACTACAGGGGGACAATTATGGGCACTCGACGTCATGGTCTTAGCCGAAGCCTTCTTGACGTCAGTGACTGGGCGGCGCGCGCCGGGTTGGACTGCGTAACGCAACTTCCTTTATAATGGAGGTTGCTAGGTCTGCTCACTGGCCGCGTACGCAACGTGCATGTGTGCAATGGGCGATGGGCCCAGACCCCTGCACGCATAGGATTTAGACGGGCGTGCTAACCTCTCTGTTGTGCCTAGGTAGGGCTGGGACGTGTTGATCTTCCGAGGCTGGGCATGACCGAGGAAAGTGTGTCTGGCCAAAGGGGATCGAGCGTGTTGGGAAATGTGGTGCACCCCTGTAGGGAAGTTTATCTATTCGAATAGCCGTGTCCCTCGGTAAAAGGACGACCCGGAGTTGTACCTCGACCTTATGACAACTAGAACCGGATACTTAAAAAAATACACCTTCCAAGTGCCAGATACAACCCGCTGATCTCTCTCTCACAGGGCGACGAGGGGAGGATCGCCGGGTAGGATTATACTATGCGATGATACTTGGTTAACTTACCATCTACTCTCTTCTACTGCTTCAAGATGGAGGCTGCCAGAAGCGTAGTCTTCGATAGGACTAGCTATCCCCCTCTTATTCTGGCATTCTACAGTACAGTCCACATATACCACCCCTTTCATTGATACCAATGCATATGTAGTGTAGATCCTTGATTGCGAGTACTTTGGATGAGTACTCACGGTTGCTTTCCTACTTCTTTTTCCCCTTTTCCCGGTTACTGCGATCATATGATGGAATCCAGGAGCCAGAGGATCCCGAGGATGATTTTACGTGAAGTTCGACTTCGAGGAGTAGTTAGGAGGACCTAGGCAGGAGGACTTGCCTTTTTGATCATTGCTACTTTTTTGCTAGCCTTCTTAAGGTAAACTTGTTTAACTTATGTCTGTACTCAGATATTATTGCTTTCGCTAACTCTTGTGTTTTCGAGCTTATGTATTCGAGCCCCTAGATTGTAATATAAAGCTTGTATTATTTTAATTTATGTCTAGAGTTGTGTTGTGATATCTTCCCGTGAGTCCTTGATCTTGATTGTACACATTTGCGTGTATGATTAGTGTACGGTCAAATTGGGGGCGTCACAATTTGGTATTAGAGCCGACTGCCTATAGGAATCCCCCTTTCCAACTCCTTGGCCGAAGTTGAGTCTAGTCATTGCAAAACTTTTACTAACATGGTTGTGTGGCTTACGGGCCCACGTCGCCATTGGGTGGTATTAGGTTCTTTTATTCCTTGTCTATACTCTAGGATTCAGATCTCTCTTCTATTCGGGTTAAATGATTTTCTAAAATCTAACTTTAGGTTCTCAAAAGCACTTTCTCCCGGAGAGCCCCTTTAGTCCAGATGATCGCCGACTGCACTAGAAGTTTTCGAAGATATTCTCCGATGTTATCTCGAGAACTTGTGCTCATTGCGTTTGCAATTCCCTTCCACCGTCAACCCGTATGGATAACTACACACACTTTCCATTCTTACATTCATCCCCAGTTGGTCTTTTTATTACAATATACCCCAAAATACTCATCGTTGTTCCGAGAATCCTTTGCGTCTACTGCCTTGTAGTTCCTTGTCGCCTGAATACACCTACAAATTAATCCTCACGCTTACCAAGGATTTGTTTCCCCCTGTTGTTCATGTGTTTCTCAAAAGTCTTCGAAATCCTATTCGATCTTTCGAAATCCTCAACAACCTATTGTTCTTGAAATTCTTGCTTGCTCGCATTATGGTTAATCCCATAAGTCTAGTAATCTTATTGGCATCCTTTGTCACTATCATTTTTTGAGTTCATCGATTCAATAAGTTGCGAATGTTCACAATCATCAATCGAACCCAGAATTCATCCTTCCGGCTCAGACGTCATCTTAAACATGAGCTAGATCTCGACCAATCAAATTGCCATCGATTGTACCACTAAGTATGCTCAGCCTATCCATCCTTAATCAGAGCGTTTGCTTATGATCCCTTGATTTGGAAATCATAATTCTTTTTCATTTGAGCTTTGAGTTAGTCAGTTGTTTCTATAATATGATCTCCTTGCATTCTTTCTTCCTCTGGTTGAGTACCGATACTCACATCAGATCCCTTATGGGCCACCAGATCCTTTGTTGGATTTTGTCCGACACCATCCTTCATATTCGTTAAACTTGTGAGCATTTCCATGGGTGTATAATGCCTTTGGTAAATTGTATCCTCTGCTTTGTGAACCATGCTCTACTTTCGAGCTTGTATTATTTACTCCGAAATTTGTGGTATATGTTCCTAAGATGCCCTGATGGGTTGAACCTACGCCTTTCCTAAATCCATGTGAACCCGAAAGATTTCATGGGTCATACTTATCTGGTATTGCACCAGGTAAAAACTTTCAACAACTAATGTCATTTTCGAAATACGAGAGGTGAATGGAAGGTTATGCATTGAAGAAGTGGGAGTCGACCTTGAACCTTTGTGTTCATGCCCATGGGCCCGATGTGGAACTTATCATGGAAGCTTCTTGCAAAATATTTAATCATTTGGGTAATTCTTTTGGTGTCATTAAATTGGATCCCCATCAGCTATGGTTCCGACCATATTGTTCTTCTTTGATCCCATTTCTCAGACAAGTTGAAGTATTTGTCTTCCGCAGGACAATACACCTATCCAACCTCTATTCTGCTCTACCTTCGAGTATACCCTCTGGTATCTCGAGAATATCATGGAACTACATAACTTCTTATGAGTTCTTCATCAACTATTATTCTCACCAATTCCAATCCCCCTCGGATTCTGAGTTAATAGTCACTCGAGAACACCGATAAGTGAATCGATCCGCACTCTGATTCAACAACTCTAAGTAATTTTCGTTCCTTATGACTTTAATAATCCTTCAAGTTATTTCTAACCTGATCGGCTATATCATTATCGTGCTAAATTTTAACTATGCCACCCAGTCCTTATTCCCGGAGCACAACTTTCGATGATGAGCTAAGATTATGTCGATTTACTCGTCTTATCGCTCCACCTCGAACAGCAAGCTTGATTCCGAGTTTGTGTCGTATCCATGGTTCCAATAACCCTTCGCTTCACCATTGCTTCTGCTTGATGTCATCACTGGTCAATTACATCTGCATGGAACCTCTCGACAAATGTATTGTGATCATCATAAACATTTTGACTCTTTACAGGATATCAATCGAATTCGGGTGATAAGTACCATCCTCGTCCCTTGGTAAATTGAGTTACCAACGACAACATCCTTACCTTCCTTTCATCACAAACTTGTTCATGTCATGGATGCAACTTGCTATCCAGCTTGTATTATGTTCTACCTTGAAGTATTACCATCCTTTACGTCAAGAATTTCGTGAGAATTTCACCACCTCTTAAGAGGAAAATCGACAATTGAACTATGCTATGAGACTTCAAAACTTCTAGCAACCCTATTGCTTTGAAGTTAATGGTCGACATTTCATTCTTAGACCATTGGTTATTGAATCACCATTCTAACATTGATCATGCTACCTAAGCCCATATTTCGGGTGCACCGTTCAACTAATGTTTAACTATGTATGTTTTCCTCGAGCATACCTCATTAGATCATTTGATCTGACAAATGTTATCTCCTTGTTCACATAAGTGTGGAAGTCCATCTTTTGAAAATCTCAATGAATTGTCACTGAGTCAATCAACCACCTCCTCACCTCTCCTTGATTTAATGATGAACTCTTGTTTCGGAACTCGCTTCCATAGTTCAATTCCCGAGAATCTTACCATGTCATCTCGACAATTTGTGTTGCACCTTTCTTCTCAGGCATCCCGAGTCTGAGTTATCCTGACACCACTCCGATCTGAATCTCGGTCAGATATGATGGTTGGAACATACTTCCAAGAGTTATAACAATGGTATTTATGTGACCTGGTAAGGTGATGTCATGCCTAGTACACCTGGCCAGAGGCCCTATTGTTATAGATTCCATTTCAGCAACGTTATCCATTCTTCCATGAGGAAATTGTAAGACTTATTCTACAAGTTATTCCTAATGGATCCTTTGTGTTTCCAAAGTCTGATCCTCACCTGATGACCTTGTCAATGCTATCTCGAAGCATGCCTATGGTACTCCAATTTTCAGCAAGCACATTTGAAGCCCAATGCTAAATGTTTCCTGCTCAATTATCCAAACACCGTTGTATGTGTAATGTCATGAAATTTCTCTCCCCTTATCCAAATAGTTTTCTACATTATATCCTGTCATGGATATCATGCTCTGCTTGTCCTTGGGAAGGATATACCCTTGAAATATTTGTTTAAACACATTTTCCTTTCCATTGTTCTATTTAATCTGATAATCATATTTCCTTTCCATTGTTTTGTTTAACCTTTCTTGTAATCTGACTTAACTGAGTAGTGATAATTTCCTGCTTAGGTAAGCACCTTGTTGCACCACTGTGTCAGTAAGACCCTATTACTATTATTGATGACATTCTGATAACCACCGATGGACGAGAGCTTTGCCTATTGGTTCGCCTCCTTCAATGAGCAGGAAAATGGTTCTCTTCATCCCTCGCCCTTGGTACTGTTGTTGTTGCCGACATAACCGACAGGCTATCCTCTGACATGCCTTGCTTACATTATCATGCAAGACGTCACCACCCTTCCTACTTTTAACCCACATGGTGGGCCCATAACCCACAGTTCCACAGGATCGAAACCTGACTATCATGTACACCTGTTGTTCCCAAGGTTGTTCCTCGCGCGTGGCCTCGTATGTAATTCATGAGCCACGTTCAAATCTAGTATTAGACAAAATACTTTTTCCTGTTGCTTTGTACCCATTTCACGCCCTGTAACAGGCATCGAACGATTGCCTGCCCTCTCAAAACTTCCTAGGATACGTCCTTACTTTGCTCTTGATATTTTCTTAAGTTTCAATTCGAGAGTTACTTTCCGCCACCTTCCCCGATGTTATCAACCAAATAGTCAACCTTGTAGAGGTCCGTTCTCCTGGAATACCCACCCTTTATTATTTCGTAAGTACGACGGAGTTCTCGAAGAAAGGATGCCGACTTCATCATGATGACCTGAAGCAGAGAAATGAAGACATCAACGTAAGGGATCGACTTCTTCGAGAAGAGCAACCAAGACCGAGAATATTCGTTGGAATTTCGTAACTAGATCTTTCCCCCTTACTCCACCTGTTAAAATCTCGGGACGAGATTTCTTATAGTGGAGGAGAATTGTGACACCCCGATAGTTAAGCTACAGTAAACCCCTGTTAATGATACCAGGTCATCATAATTAAAATTTTGCTAAACCTCACTTCCTTCAAAGTAAGTTCAAATACAAATTCAAATAACAAGTCAAATTATAGTTTCGTAAAAAATCTAAAAATGTTCATTGGGTTGCAAATATTCACTAACTAAATTTCATGAATGATCCAACAAATTTGACTCACCAATTAATCCCTAATAAAATATAAAGTGGTCTGAAAACACAAAATAAATAAATAACCTCTCAAAATAAACAAATGGTTACATATTTACAAATGACCCCAAACTTGGATGCCTTTTCAAAGTATTGCATTTGATTTATGTGCCAAGTTTCAATGTGATCAAAATTCATTACTAGAAGAATAATGCAAAACAGGAAAGAAATACAAAACAGTATGTAAAACAAATAGATGAACCACTATGTAGTATAGGCCCAGTGCTATAGGAGCACTACGCAGCCGACCACCTGCCTCTCCTTACTTCACGTATAGGAGGAAGGCCAAGGCTCATGCGCCATGGCACTGTGCTCGCTGCACACACCGTCCACGCCGGGATTGCCTCGTGTCGATCATCCGAGCGCTCCTGGAGGTATGTAAGTGTTACCCCGACCTCGTTGACGAACCCTACCTCTGAAACTCCCCTCTCCAACTCGTGCTTCTCCTCTGAACCTCGTGTCCGGGCTGTCATCGACGCACTGTCGCCATCCCCGCGGCCACTGGCCTCCCCGGCGAACATGAGGTAGTCTAGGGACTTCCTCGTCATAGACTCCGTAATCCCTGTGCATCCGTTCAACCGGAACCGCACCATACGCGTGATTCAAGCCATCTTCACCACCACGGTCGCCACTGTTCGCTGTAAAATTTGTCGCTTCCCGAGCTCCCCCGACCTTCCAACCTCGTCAACGAGCACCGGGGTGAGCCCCTCCGCCGATTTCCTTGCTTACCCCTTCGATTCATATAGTTTACCGCTGCTCTTGTGCCCGTCAGTGGTCACCATA
The DNA here is from genome assembly GCF_018294505.1 of Triticum aestivum. Classification (NCBI taxonomy): domain Eukaryota; kingdom Viridiplantae; phylum Streptophyta; class Magnoliopsida; order Poales; family Poaceae; genus Triticum; species Triticum aestivum. The sequence continues at coordinate 244,916,050 of NC_057800.1, forward strand.
GCCAGAGCTCTGCTCCCGGCGAGCTCACCGCCCGTGGCCGCGCTCCCGCCGCGCCGTAGCCGCCCAGGGTCACTCCTTGGCCACGCCCTGCCCGTGTTCCTCCCGCGCCGCCCGCACCTTGCCTTCCCCGGGGCCACGCTCGCCACGTGCCGTGTCCGCTGTCGTACTGCTGCTGCAGCCGCCAGGCCGCGCGCGCCCTCTGCCGAGCCCCGCTAGCTTGTCCCCGCCTGCTGCTTACCGCGGCGTGCTGCCGCGTGCCGTCGCCGCTGCCGCTGCGTACCACTGCTGTTGTGCGGCCATTCCTACTGCTCTAGGCTGCTCCCGTATGTGTGTGTGATGTGTGTGTACCGTGTGTGTTGTGCATGTGTGTGATGGCCATGGCAACACAGCTGTGGACATAGCCGGTTGTGTCTCACTGCCACATGTGACTAGCTGTTTAATGAATCAAATTAGGTATTAGTGGTAACTTTAGATGCTAATTAGAGTATGACATGTGCTTCCCCTGTTAAATAAATTTTTTAGCACTTCTGTTAAAATAGCAGTCTATGACAGGTGGACCCAGTCAACCCCTTTGACCAGTCAACACATTGACCAGTCAACTACTGAGTCAGCAGTTGACCAGGCCCACTGTCAGCCTCTGGTGGTCCTGCTATGTGCACTTAGCAATTTAATTTTATTCTTGAATTAATAATAACTACATAAAATGATTAAAACATTGGAAATCCATATAAAATAATCCGTAGCTCAGATGAAAATATATTGTACATGAAAGTTGCTCAGAACGACGAGACAAATCCGAATAGGCAGTCTGTTCATTTGCCATGCGTCCCGAGCATAGCGAACATGCAAATTTCCCCCTCTGGTTCATCTGTCCGAAAACATGAAACATCGAGAAAACTTTCCCGTATGTTTCCCTCCTTCACTAGTACCACCTACTGCCGCGTTAGGGCCCACCTAGCACCGCTCACTGTCATGTCATGCACCGTCATGCTTATGTTTGCATTATATTTATTGTTTCTTCCCCCTCTTCTCTCGTTAGACACCGAGACCGACGCCGCTACTACCTAGTACGACTACGGTGTTGACGACCCTCCTTCTTGCCAGAGCAACCAGGCAAGCCCCTCCTGATCACTAGATATTGCCTATTCTTCTCTCTACTGCTTGCATTAGTGTAGTGTAGCATGCTACTGCTTTCCGTTAATCCTATTCTGATGCATAGCCTGTCTTTGCTACTATTGTTGATACCTTACATGCAATCCTAAATGCTTAGTATAGGATCTTAGTTTTCGATTAGTGGCCCTACATTCTTGTCCGTCTGCCATGCTATACTATCGGGCCGTGATCACTCGGGAAGTGATCACGGGTATATACTTATATACATAATATGTGATACTTGGTGACTAAAGTTGGGTCGGCTCATAGAGTACGCTCGAGTGATTCCGGTGTGGTGGCTGAAAGGACAGGTGGTTCCACCACGGTAGTGGTGGGCCTGGGTTCCCGATGGCCCCCGACTCTTACTTTGTGGCGGAGCGACAGGGCAGGTTGAGACCACCTAGGAGAGAGGTGGGCCTGGCCCTGGTCGGCATTCACGGTTACATCAATTAACACGCTTAAGGAGATCTTGGTATTTGATCTGAGTCTAGCCACTGGCCTATACGCACTAACCAACTACGCGGGGACAGTTATGGCCACTCGACGTCGTGGTATCGGCCGAAGCCTTCTTGACGTTAGCGACTGAGTGGCGCGCACCAGGTTGGACCACATAACGCAATTTCCCTTGTAATGGAGGTTGCTAGGTCTGCTCACCGACCGCGTACGCAATGTGCAGGTGTGCAATGGGCGATGGGCCAAGACCCCTGCGCGCATAGGATTTAGACCGGCCTGCTGACCTCTCCGTTGTGCCTAGGTAGGGTTGTGACGTGTTGATCTTCCGAGGCCGGGCATGACCCAGGAAAGTGTGTCCGGCCAAAGGGGATCGAGCGTGTTGGGAAATGTGGTGCACCCCTGTAGAGAAGTTTATCTATTCGAATAGCCGTGTCCCTCGGTAAAAGGACGACCCGAAGTTGCACCTTGACCTTATGACAACTAGAACCGGATACTTAATAAAATACACCCTTCCAAGTTCCAGATACAACCCGGTGATCTCTCTCTCACAGGGGACGAGGGGAGGATCGCCGGGTAGGATTATGCTATGCGATGATACTTGGTTAACTTACCATCTACTCTCTTCTATTGCTTCAAGATGGAGGCTGCCGGAAGCGTAGTCTTCGATATGACTAGCTATCCCCCTCTTATTCTGGTATTCTGAAGTTCAGTCCACATATACTACCCCTTTCGTTGATACCAATGCATATATAGTGTAGATCCTTGCTTGCGAGTACTTTGGATGAGTACTCACGCTTGCTTTCTCTTTTTCCCCTTTTCCTGGTTACTGTGATCATATGATGGAGTCCAGGAGCCAGAGGATCCCGAGGATGATTTTACATGGAGTTTGACTTCGACGAGTAGTTAGGAGGTCCCAGGCAGGAGGCCTTGCCTTTTCGATTGTTGCTACTTTTTTGCTAGCCTTCTTAAGGCAAACTTGTTTAACTTATGTCTATACTCAGATATTATTGCTTTCGCCGACTCTTGTGTTTTTGAGCTTATGTATTCGAGCCCTCAAGGCCCCTAGATTGTAATATAAAGCTTGTATTACTTTAATCTAGAGTTGTGTTGTGATATCTTCCCGTGAGTCCTTGATCTTGAGCGTACACATTTGTGTGTATGATTAGTGTACGGTGAAATCGGGGGCGTTACAAATAGTTTCACAACTCATGCCACCTGGAACACCATAGCGTAATGGTGTGTCCCAATGTCGTAACCATACTTTATTAGATATGGTGCGATCTATGTTGTCTCTTACCGATTTACCACTATCGTTTTGGGGTTATGCATTGGAGAAAGCTGCATTCACATTAAATAGGGCACCATCTAAATCCGTTGAGACGACACCATATGAACTATGGTTTGGCAAGAAACCAAAGCTTTCGCTTCTTAAAGTTTGGAGTTGTAATGCTTATGTGAAAAAGCTTCAGCCTGATAAGCTTGAACGCAAATTGGAGAAGTCTGTCTTCATAGGATACCCAAAAGAAACTATTGGGTACACCTTCTATCAAAGATCCGAAGGCAAGATCTTTGTTGCTAAGAATGGATCCTTTCTAGAGAAGGAGTTTCTCTCGAAAGAAGTGAGTGGGAGGAAAGTAGAACTTGATGAGATAATTGTAACTTATCTCGAATTGGAAAGTAGCTCATCACAGAAACTAGTTCCTATGATGCCTACACCAACTAGAGAGGAAGCTAATGATAATGATCGTGAAACTTCAATTACTACCGAACCTCGTAGGTCAACCAGAGCACGTTCCGCACCTGAGTGGTACAGTAATCCTATTTTGGAAGTCATGTTACTAGACGACGACGAACCTACAAACTATGAGGAAGTGATGATGAGCCCAGACTCCACAAAATGGCTTGAGGCCATGAAATCTGAGATAGGATCCATGTATGAGAACGAAGTATGGACTTTGGTTGACTTGCCCGATGATCAGCAAGCAGTAGAGAATAAATGGATCTTCAAGAAGAAGACTGACACTGATGCTAATGTTACTGTCTACAAAGCTCAACTTGTCGCGAAAGGTTTTTGACAAATTCAAGGAGTTGACTACGACGAGACTTTCTCACCCACAGCGATGCTTAAGTCTGACCGAATCATGTTAGCAATTGCCGCACTTTATGATTATGAAATCTGGCAAATGGATGTCAAAACTGCATTCCTTAATGGATTTCTCAAAGAAGAGTTGTATATGATGCAACCAGAAGGTTTTGACGATCCTAAAGGTGCTAACAAAGTGTGCAAGCTCTAGCGGTCCATTTATGGACTGGTGCAAGTATCTCGGAGTTGGAATATAGATTTTGATAATATGATCAAAGCATATGGTTTTATACAGACTTTCGGAGAAGCCTGTATTTACAAGAAAATGAGTGGGAGGTCTATAGCATTTCTAATGTTATATGTGGATGACATATTGTTGATTGGAAATGACATAGAATTTCTGGATAGCATAAAAGGATTCTTGAATAAAAGTTTTTCAATGAAAGACCTTGGTGAAGCTGCTTATATATTGGACATCAAAATATATAGAGATATATCAAGATGCTTAATTGGACTTTCACAAAGAACATACCTTGATAAAGTTTTGAAGAAGTTCAAAATGGATCAGTCAATGAAAGGGCTCTTGCCGGTATTACAAGGTGTGAAGTTGAGTTAGACTCAAAACCCGACCACGGCAGAATATATAGAGAGAATGAAAGTCATTCCATATGACTCAGTCATAGGTTTTATAAAGTATGACATGCGAAGTACCAGACTTATTGTGTGCCTTGCCATGGTTTTGGCAAGGAGATACAAGAGTGATCTAGGAGTGAATCACTGGACGACGGTCAAAATTATCCTTAAAGTAATAAGGAAATGTTTCTCGACTATGGAGGTGATAAAGAGCTCGTCGTAAAGAGTTACATTGACGCAAGCTTTCACATCAATGCGGGTGACTCTTGTGTCTCGATCTGGATAAATATTGAAAGTGGGAGAAATTAGCTAGAGTAGCTCCGTACAGAGCATTGTAGATATAGAAATTTGCAAAATGCATACGGATCTGAATGTGGCAGACCCGTTGACTAAACTTCTCTCACAAGCAAAACATGATCACACCTTAGTACTCTTTGGGTGTTAATCACATAGAGATGTGAACTAGATTATTGACTCTAGTAAACCCTTTGGGTGTTGGTCACATGGCGATGTGAACTATGGGTGTTAATCACATTGGTGATGTGAACTATTGGTGTTAAACCACATGGCGATGTGAACTAGATTATTGACTCTAGTGCAAGTGGGAGATTGAAGGAAATATGCCCTAGAGGCAATAGTAAAGTTTTTATTTATAGTTCCTTATATCATCATAAATGTTTATTATTCATGCTAGAATTGTATTGACCGAAAACTTGATACATGTGTGGATACATAGACAAAACACAGTGTCCCTAGTAAGCCTCTACTAGACTAGCTCATTAATCAAAGATGGTTAAGTTTCCTAGCCATAGACATGTGTTGTCATTTCCTGAACGGGATCATATCATTAAGAGAATGATGTGATGGAGAAGACCCATCTGTTAGCTTAGCATAATAATGATCATTAAGTTTTATTGCTATTGCTTTCCTCATGACATATACATATTCCTTTGACTGTGAGATTATGTAACTCTCGGATACCGGAGGAATACCTTGTGTGCTATCAAACACCACAACATAACTGGGTGATTATAAAGATGCTCTACAGGTCTCTCCGAAGGTGTTTGTTGGGTTGGCATAGATCGAGATTAGGATTTGTCACTCCGAGTATCGGAGAGGTATCTCTGGGCCCTCTCGGTAATGCACATCATATTAAGCCTTGCAAGCAATGTGACTAATGAGTTAGTTGCGGGATGATGTATTACGGAACGAGTAAAGAGACTTGCCGGTAACGAGATTGAACTAGGTATGAAGATACCGATGGTCAAATCTCGGGAAAGTAACATAGCGATGACAAAGGTAATAACGTGTGTTGTCATAACGGTTTGACCGATAAAGATCTTCGTAGAATATGTGGGAGCCAATATGAGCATCCAGGTTCCGCTATTGGTTATTGACCGTAGAGGTGTCTCAGTCATGTCTACATAGTTCTCGAACCCGTAGGGTCCGCACGCTTAACGTTCGTTGACACTATAGTATTGTATGAGTTATGTGAGTTGATGACCGAATATTTTTTGGAGTCCTGGATGAGATCATGAACATGAATAGGAGCTCCGGAATGGTCCGAAGGTAAAGATTGATATATAGGACTATGCCATTTGTCACTGGAAAGGTTTTGGGATGTACTGGGTATTCATTGGGTCACCAGAAGTGGTTCCGGGAGACCTACGGGGAGTATGTGGGCCTAATGGGCCAAGGGGAGGCACACACCAACCCACAAGGGGCTGGCGCGCACTCTCCCTGGCTGCCGGCCCTAGGGAAGGAAAGGGGGGAGGGCTAGCCCCTCCTGCCTTTCCCTCCTCATCGGAGAAAGGAAAGGGGGGCGCCACCTTCCCGAGCCTTTCCCTGTGCGCCTAAAAAGGCAAGGGGGCGCGGCTAGGGCAAGGCCCAAGGTGGCCGCCGGCCCCTTGGGGGAACCCTAGTGTGCCTCCCCTCCTCCCCCACCACCTTATACATGTGTGGAGGGAGAGGGGCAACAACCACCACGATCCCCAAGCCGTGTACGGTGCCCCTGTCCCTCTAGTTCGTCCTCGGTCATATTTTCGTAGTGCTTGGCGAAGCCCTGCGGAGATAGTTGCATCACCACACTATCGTGCTGCCGGAACTCATCTACTACTTCGCCTGTCTAGCTAGATCAAGAAGGCAAGGACGTCATCAAGCTGAACGTGTGTTGAACGCGGAGGTGCCATACGTTCGGTGCTTGATCGGTTGGATCGCGAGGGTATTCAACTACATCAACCGCATTGATAAACGCTTCCGATTTAGGTCTACGAGGGTACGTAGACATACTCTCCCCTCTCATAGCTATGCATCTCCACGGATAGATCTTGCGTGTGCGTAGAATTTTTTTTGTTTTTCGTGCAACGTTTCCCGACAGTGGCATCCGAGCCAGGTCTATGCGTAGATGATATGCATGAGTAGAACACAAAGGAGTTGTGGGCAGTGATGGTCATTCTACTTACCACCAGTGTCTTATTTTGATTCGACGGTATTGTGGGATGAAGCGTCCCAGACCAACCGTAGATGTCCACGCACATGAGACCGGTTCCACCAACTGACATGCAACTTGTTTTGCATAAAGGTGGCTGGCAGGTGTCTATTTCTCCTACTTTAGTTGAATCGAATTTGACTATGGCCGGTCCTTTAAGAAGGTTAATACAACAAACTTGATAATCACCGTTGTGGTTTTGCGTAGGTAAGAACGGTTCTTGCTAGTTGCCCGTAGCAGCCACGTAAAACTTGCAACAACAAAGTAGAGGACGTCTAACTTGTTTTTGTAGGGTATGTTGTGACGTGATATGGTCAAGATGTGTTGTGATATACGTTGTTGTATGAGATGATCATGTTTTGTAATATCGACAACCGGCAGGAGCCTTAGGGTTGTCTCTTAATTATTGTTTAAAATGCAAGCGCCGGGTAATTGCTTTACTTTATCGCTATGCGTTAGCAATAGTTGTAGAAGCAATAGTTGGCTAGACGACCCCGATGCAACGATGGAGATCAAGGTGTCGATCCGGTGACGATGGAGATCATGATGATGCTTTGGAGATGGACATCAAAAGAACAAGATGATGATGGCCATATCATGTCACGTATTTTGATTACATGTGATGTTTATCCTTTATGCATCTTATTATGCTTAGAATGACAGTAGCATTATAAGGTGATCCCTTCACTTAATTTCAAGATAAAAGTGTTCTCCCTGAGTATGCACCGTTGCCAAAGTTCGTCGTTTCGAAGCACCTCGTGATGATTGGGTGTGATAGACTCTACGTTCACATACAACAGGTGTAAGACAGTTTTGCACATGCAGAATACTTGGGTTAAACTTGACGAGCCTAGCATGTATAGACATGGTCTCAGAACACTGGAGACCAAAAGGTCGAACATGAGTCATATAGTAGATATGATCAACATAGAGAGGTTCACCATTGATGACTACCCCATCTCACGTGACGATCGGACATGGGTTAGTTGATTTGGATCATGTATCCCTTAGATAACTTGAGGGATGTTATTTTAAGTCGGAGTTGATTAATAATTTGATTAATTGAACTTAATTTATCACGAACTCAGTCTTAATAGTTTTAGCATATCTATGTTGTAAATCAATGGCCCGTGATACTGTTCCCCTGAATTTTAGTGCATTCCTAGAGAAAGCTAAGTTGAAAGATGATGGTAGCAACTACACGGACTGGGTCCGTAACTTGAGGATTATCTTCATTGTTGCACAAAAGAATTATATCCTTTATGCACCACTAGGTGGCAGACCTGCTGCCAGAGCTACTTCAAATGTTATGAACGTCTTGCAGGCTCGAGCTGATGACTACTCAATAGTTCAGTATGCCATGCTTTACGACTTAGAACCAAGACTTCAAAGATGTTTTGAACACCATGGAGCATATGAGATGTTCCAAGAACTGAAGTTAATATTTCAAGCAAATGCCCAGGTTGAGAGATATGAAGTCTCCAACAAGTTATATAGCTGCAAGATGGAGGAGAATAGTCCTGTTAGTGGACACATACTCAAAATTCCTGGTATCATAACCACTTGACTCAGCTGGGAATTGATCTTCCAATTGAGAGTGCTATTGACAGAGTTCTTCAATCACTCCCACCAAGCTACAAAGGCTTCATGACGAACTATAATATGCAAGGGATGACAAAAACGATTCCCGAGCTCTTCGCAATGCTTAAGGCCACGGAGGTAGGAATCAAGAAGGAGCATAAAGTGTTGATGGTTAACAAGACCACTAGTTTCAAGAAAAAGGGCAACAGAAAGATAGGGAACTTCAAGAAGAATTACAAGCAGTTGCCACTCCCGTGAAGAATCCCAAAACTGGACCCAAGCCTAAAACTGAGTGCTTCTACTTCAAAGGGAATGGCCACTGGAAGCAGAACTTCCCCAAATACTTGGCAGATAAGAAGGATGGCAAGTTGAACAAAGCTATATTTGATATACATGTTATTGATGTGTACCTTACTTGTAACATCCCAATTTTCAATTTGGATGTTATTTAGATCATTCATATGCATTCATCATTTCAGCATTTTTCGAATTCATTTTATTTGAAATTTGATCCTAGAAACCTTAAGCAAGTCAAGGACCAATTGAGAGAGTTGGAGGTTTTCTCAAAAATCCATTTTTCAATTTTCAAAATTGGCAAATTGGATCAAAGGGTTTTATTCAAAATATTTTTCCAATAATTTCAAATAAATAAAATAAAGACAAAAAATAATATGACTTCTTCAAAAATAGTAAAGAAATATTGGAAATTTATTTTTGAATAAAAATATATTTGATTTTATTTTATTTGCGTGTTTAATTATTTTATTAGTGCAAAAAATTTATTTTATTTTTGGGCATTTAGGTCCAGCAAAATGTTCACATTTGTCCAAATATTAGGAGGGAATTATGTGAATATTTCAAAAAAATTTAAAAATATTTTTGTTGTGTTTTTTGTATTTTTTCGTCTTTGGAAAAATTGTTTTAAAAAAAACTTCAGACCGAACTGGGCCGAAGCCCAGCCTGCCCAGGCCGCCGACGCGATCGTCCCCGAGTCCGTCCCCAGCACGTCATCGTCGCTGCCCGTGTACGACCAGGACTCGCGCCGCCCCGCCGCCTTGCCCCCTCTCCACGCCTCCCGAGCCTCCCCTTGGCCCCTTTATATAGCGCCACCCCCTCTCTCGCCCCAACGCACCAACAGCAGCCGCCTCTGCCACAAAGCCGCCGCCGCCGCTGCAAGTCGCCGCCACCGCCACTAGACGTTGCTGCCGCTGCCCGACGCTGGAGCGTCGCTGCTGTCCGCCGTCTGCCCAGCCACTGGAGATGCCGTCGTCGTCGGTAACCGCCATGAACCGCCGATTTCTTTCGGTTTTTTTGGTTTTTCTTCTAAACCCGATATGTTTTTTTAGTTAGATCTAAATAGAAAACATTTTCTGGTTAGGAAGTTTTAGCGAATGAGTTCGTTCAATAGTTTTCTATAGCGAACGTTCGTCCGATAGATTTTTCTTTTTCGTTTTAATTTTCAGCTAGGGACCCATCCATAATTATTTTCTTCGCAGTTTAGCCCCTGATCTTCAAACGATCATAACTTTTTTCTTGTTTATCCAAATCCAATGAAACGAACGCCAAATTTGAGTTTCAAACAGGTTTGAATTTGAATTTCTTTTGATCATAATTTGAGTTTCGTAACTCCGATTTAGCTGATTCTTTTTGCAAATCGAAGTTCTTGACCTACACTTTCTGTTAAGATCTTTTTCTCTAGTTTTATGTGCATCTTCATTGCTTGAGTGCTTATGTATGCTATTGTTTGTCTACGATAGATCTTCCGGAGTGCGAAGCTTGCTACTATGAATCTCTAGGGTTTTCTGATTGTCAGAGGCAAATTACAATTTGATCATACCCTTTATTACGCAATTTTTATGCATTAGTTACACCCTCAAACATTGCATGAATAGGATTGGGAACATGTGGCTATTGTTGAGGAACGCAGTAATTTCAAAAAAAAATCCTACACACACACAAGATCCATCTAGGTGATGCATAGCAACGAGAGGGGAGAGTGTAGTCCACGTACCCTCGTAGACTGTAAGCGGAAGCATTATGACAATGCGGTTGATGTAGTCGTACGTCTTCACGATCTGACCGATCCTAGCACTGAAGGAACGGCGCCTCTGCGATCTGCACACGTTCAGCTCGGTGACATCCCACGAACTCTAGATCCAGTTGATGTCGAGGGAGAGTTTTGTCAGCACGACGGTGCGATGACGGTGATGATGAAGTTACAGACGCAGGGCTTCGCCTATGCTCTACAACGATATGACCGAGGTGGAAATCTGCGGAGGGGGGAACCACACACGGCTAAACAATCAACTTGTGTGTCTATGGGGTGCCCCCCTGAACTGTATATAAAGGAGTGGAGGAGGGGAGGGCCAGCGCTCTCATGGCGCGCCCAAGGGGGGAGTTCTACTCCCAGTGGGAGTACGATTCCCCCTTCCCTATTTGGAGTAGAAGAGGAAGGAAGGGGGAGAGAGAGGGAAGGAAAGGGGGGCCGGCCCCCCACCCAATTCGGATTGGGCTTGGGGGGCGCCCCCTCCACCTTGGTCACTCCTCCTCTCTCCCACTAAGGCCAATAAGGCCCATTGAGTCCCCGGGGGGTTCCGATACCCTCGGTACTCCGGTAAATGCCCGAACTCATCCTGAACCATTCCGATGTCCAAACATAGTCATCCAATGTATCGATATTTATGTCTCGACCATTTCAAGACTCCTCATCATGTCCGTGATCACATCCGGGACGCCAAACTACCTTCAGTACATCAAAACACATAAACTCATAATACCGATCGTCATCGAACGTTAAGTGTGCGGACCCTACGGGTTCGAGAACTATGTAGACATGACCGGGACTCATCTCTGGTCAATAACCAATAGCAGAACCTGGATGCTCATATTGGTTCCTACATATTCTACGAAGATGTTTATCGGTCAAACCGCATAACAACATCTCTTGTTCCCTTTGTCATTAGTATGTTACTTGCCCGAGATTCAATGGTTGGTATCTCAATACCTAGTTCAATCTGATTATCGGCAAGTCTCTTTACTCGTTCCGTAATGCAACATCCCGTAACTAACTCATTAGTCACATTGCTTGCAAGGCTTATAGTGATGTGCATTACCGAGAGGGCCCAGAGATACCTCCCCGATACACGGAGTGACAAATCCTAATCTCGATCTATGCCAACTCAACAAACACCATCAGAGACACATGTGGAGCATATTTATAGCTACCCTATTACGTTGTGACATTTGATAGCACACTAAGTGTTCCTCCGGTATTCAGGAGTTGCATAATCTCATAGTCATAGGAACAGGTATATGTTATGAACAAAGCAATAGCAACAAACTAAACGATCATCGTGCTAAGCTAAAGGATGGGTCAAGTCAATCACATCATTCTCTAATGATGTGATCCCGTTAATCAAATGACAACTCATGTCAATGGTTAGGAAACTTAACCATCTTTCATTAACGAGCTAGTCAAGTAGAGGCATACTAGTGACACTCAGTTTGTCTATGTATTCACACATGTACTAAGTTTCCATTAATACAATTCTAGCATGAATAATAAACATTTATTATGATATAAGGAAATATAAATAACAACTTTATTATTGCCTCTAGGGCATATTTCCTTCAGTCTCCCACTTGCACTAGAGTTAATAATCTAGATTACACAGTAATGATTCTAACACCCATGGAGTCTTGGTGTTGATCATGTTTTGCTCGTGAGAGAGGCTTAGTTAATGGGTCTGCAACATTCATATCCGTATGTATCTTGCAAATCTCTATGTCCCCTCCTTGACTTGATCGCGGATGAAATTGAAGCGTCTCTTGATGTGCTTGGTTCTCTTGTGAAATCTGGATTCCTTTGCCAAGGCAATTGCACCAGTACTGTCACAAAAGATTTTTCATTTGACCCGATGCACTAGGTATGACACCTAGATCGGATATGAACTCCTTCATCCAGACTCCTTCATTTGCTGCTTCCGAAGCAGCTATGTACTACGCTTCACATGTAGATCCCGCCATGACGCTCTGCTTGGAACTGCACCAACTGACAGCTCCACCATTCAATAAAAATACGTATCCAGTTTGTGACTTAGAGTCATCTAGATCAGTGTCAAAGCTTGCATCGACGTAACCGTTTATGACGAGCTCTTTGTCACCTCCATAAATGAGAAACATATTCTTAGTCCTTTTTCGGTATTTCAGGATATTCTTGACCGCTGTCTAGTGATCCACTCCTGGATTACTTTGGTACCACCCTACTAAACTAATAGCAAGGGACACATCAGGTCTAGTTCACATCATTGCATACAGGATAGAACCTATGGCTGAAGCATAGGGAATGAGTTTCATTTTCTCTCTATCTTCTACAGTGGTCGGGCATTGAGTCTGACTCAACTTCACAACTTGTAACACAGGCAAGTACCCTTTCTTTGCTTGATCCATTTTGAACTTCTTCAAAACTTATCAAGGTATGTGCTTTGTGAAAGTCTAATTAAGTGTCCTGATCTATCTATATAGATCTTGATGCTAAATATATAAGCAACTTCACCGAGGTCTTTCATTGAAAAAATCTTATTCAAGTATCCTTTTATGCTATTCAGAAATTCAGTATCATTTCCGATCAACAATATGTCATCCACATATAATACTAGAAATTCTACAGACCTCCCACTCACTTTCTTGTAAATACAGGCTTCTCCAAAAGTCTGTATCAAACCATATGCTTTGATCACACTATCAAAATGTATATTCCAACTCCAAGAGGCTTGCACAAGTCCATAAATGGATCGCTAGAGCTTGCACACTTTGTTAGCACCTTTTGGATTGACAAAACCTTCTGGTTGCATCATATACAACTCTTCTTTAAGATATCCATTAAGGAATACAGTTTTGACATCCATTTGCCAAATTTCATAATCATAAAATGCGGGAATTGCTAACATGATTTTGACGGACTTAAGCATCGCTACGGGTGAGAAGGTCTCATCGTAGTCAACTCCTTGAACTTGTCGAAAACCTTTTGCAACAAGTCGAGCTTTGTAGACAGTAATATTACCGTCAGCGTCAGTCTTCTTCTTGAAGATCCATTTATTCTCTATGGCTTGCCGATCATCGGGCAAGTCAACCGAAGTCCACTCTTTGTTCTTATACATGGATCCCATCTCAGATTTCATGGCCTCAAGCCATTTTGCGGAATGTGGGCTCATCATCGCTTCCTCATAGTTCGTAGGTTCGTCATGGTCAAGTAACATGACCTCCAGAACAGGATTACCATACCACTCTGGTGCGGATCTTACTCTGGTTGACCTACGAGATTCGGTAGTAACTTGATCAGAAGTTTCATGATCATCATCATTAGCTTCCTCACTTACTGGTGTAGGAATCACTGGAACTGATTTCTGTGATGAACTACTTTCCAATAAGGGAGCAGGTACAGTTACCTCATCAAGTGCTACTTTCCTCCCACTCACTTCTTTCGAGAAAAACTCCTTCTCTAGAAAGGATCCATTCTTAGCAACGAATATCTTGCCTTCGGATCTGTGATAGAAGGTGTACCCAACAATCTCCTTTGGGTATCCTATGAAGACACATTTCTCCGATTTCGGTTTGAGCTTATCAGGTTGAAGCTTTTTCACATAAGCATCGCAGCCCCAAACTTTAAGAAACGACAACTTGGGTTTCTTGCCAAACCATAGTTCATAAGGTATCGTCTCAACGGATTTCGATGGTGCCCTATTTAACATGAATGCATCTGTCTCTAAAGCATAACCCCAAAATGATAGCGGTAAATTAGTAAGAGACATCATAGATCGCACCATATCAAATAAAGTGCGGTTACGATGTTCGGACACACCATTATGCTGTGGTGTTCCAGGTGGCGTGAGTTGCGAAACTATTCCGCATTGTTTCAAATGAAGACCAAACTTGTAACTCAAATATTCACCTCCATGATCAGATCGTAGAGACTTAATTTTCTTGTTACGATGATTTTCCACTTCACTCTGAAATTTTTGAAATTTTCAAATGTTTCAGACTTATGTTTCATCAAGTAGATATACCCATATCTGCTCTAATCATCAGTGAAGGTCAGAAAATAACGATACCCGCCATGAGCATCCAGCACTCATCGGACCGCATGCATCAGTATGTATTATTTCCAATAAGTTTGTTGCTCGTTCCATTGTTCCGGAGAACAGAGTCTTAGTCATCTTGCCCATGAGACATGGTTCGCAAGCATCAACTGATTCATAATCAAGTGATTCCAAAAGTCCATCTGCATGGAGTTTCTTCATGCGCTTTATACCAATATGACCTAAACGGCAGTGCCACAAATAAGTCGCACTATCATCATTAAACTTATATCTTTTGGCTTCAATACTATGAATATGTGTATCACTACTATCAATATTTAGTAAAAATAGACCACTCATCAAGGGTGCATGACCATAAAACATATTACTCATATAAATAAAACAACCATTATTCGCTGATTTAAATGAATAACCGTCCTGCATCAAACAAGATCTAGATATAATGTTCATGCTTAATCTGGTACCAAATAACAATTATTCAGGTCTAATACTAATCCCGAAGGTAGATGTAGAGGTAGCGTGCCAATGGTGATCAAGTCGACTTTGGAACCATTTCCCACGCGCATCGTCACCTCGTCCTTAGCCAATCTTCGCTTAATCCGTAGCCCCTGTTTCAAGTTGCAAATATTAGCAACAGAACCAATATCAAATACTCAGCGCTACTGCGAGCATTAGTAAGGTACACATCAATAACATGTATATCAAATATACCTTTCACTTTGCTGTCCTTCTTATCTGCCAAATACTTGGGGTAGTTCCGCTTCCAGTGACCAGTCCCTTTGCAGTAGAACCACTCAGTCTCAGGCTTAGGTCCAGACTTGGGCTTCTTCACTTGAGCAACAACTTGATTGCTGTTCTTCTTGAAGTTTCCCTTCTTCCCTTTGCCCTTCTTCATGAAACTGGTGGTCTTGTTGACCATCAACACTTGATGCTCCTTCTTGATCTCTACCTCCGCAGCCTTTAGCATTGTGAAGAGCTCGGGAATTGTCTTATCCATCCCTTGCATATTATAGTTCATCACGAAGGTCTTGTAGCTTGGTGGCAGTGATTCAAGAACTCTGTCAATGACACTATCATCAGGAAGATTGACTCCCAGCTGAGTCAAGTGGTTGTGGTACCCAGACAATCTGAGTATATGTTCATTGACAGAACAATTCTCCTCCATTTTGCAGCTATAGAACTTTTGGAGACTTCATATCTCTCAATCCGTGCATTTGCTTGAAATATTAACTTCAACTCCTGGAACATCTCATATGCTCCATAACATTCAAAATGTCCTTGTAGTCCCGGTTCTAAGCCGTAAAGCATGGCACACTGAACCGTCGAGTAGTCATTAGCTTTGCTCTGCCAAATTTTCTTAATGTTGTCAGCACCATTTGCAGCAGGCTTGTCTCCCAACGGTGTTTCCAGGACATAATTCTTCTGTGCAACAACAAGGATAATCCTCAAGTTATGGACCCAGTCCGTGTAGTTGCTACCATCATCTTTCAACTTAGATTTCTCTAGGAATGCATTAAAATTCAATGGAACAACAGCACGGGCCATCTATCTACAACAACATAGAGATGCAAAATACTATCAGGTACTAAGTTCATGATAAATTAAAGTTCAATTAATCATATTACGTAAGAAGTCCCACTTAGATAGACATCCCTCTAATCATCTAAGTGATCATGTGATCCATATCAACTGAACCATGTCCGATCATCACGTGATATGGAGTAGTTTCCAATGGTGAACATCACTATGTTGATCATATCTACTATATGATTCACGCTCGACCTTTCGGTCTCAGTTCCTAGGCCATATCTGCATATGCTTGGCTCGTCAAATTTAACCCGAGTATTCTGCTTGTCCAAAACTGGCTTGCACCCATTGTATGTGAACGTAGACCTTATCATACCCCATCATCACGCGGTGTCTCGGCACGACGAACTATAGCAACAGTGCATACTCAGGGAGAACACTTGTACCTTGAAATTTAGTGAGAGATCATCTTATAATTCTACCGCCGAACTAAGCAAAATAAGATGCATAAAGGATAAACATCACATGCAATCAAATATAAGTGATATGATATGTCCATCGTCATCTTGTGCCTTTGATCTCCATCTCCAAAGCACCGTCATGATCACCATCATCACTGGCTTGACACCTTGATCTCCATCGAAGCATCATTGTCGTCTCGCCAACTATTGCTTCTACGACTATCGCTACCGCTTAGTGATAAAGTAAAGCAATTACATGGCGATTGCATTACATACAATAAAGCGACAACCATATGCTCCTGCCAGTTGCCGATCACTGTGTTACAAAACATGATCATCTCATACAACAATTTATATAATCATGTCTTGACCATATCATATCACAACATGCCCTGCAAAAACAAGTTAGACGTCCTCTACTTTCTCGTTGCAAGTTTTACGTGGCTGCTACGGGCTTCTAGCAAGAACCGTTCTTACCTATGCATAAAAAACCACAACATAGTATAGTGATTGCTTTTTGATCTTCGAAAAGAACCCTGTTCATTGAAATCAATTGAACTAAAGTTGGAGAAACAGACACCCACTAGCCACCTGTGTGCGAAGCACATCAGTAGAACCAATCCCGCGTAAGCGTACGTGTAATGTCGGTCTGAGCTACTTCATCCAACAGTACCGCTGAATCAAGAATCAACTAGTAACGACAAGAAATATGTATATGCTCAACTCCTTTGTGTTCTACTCGTGTATATAACATCTACTCATAGACCTAGCTCTGATGCCGCTGTTGGGGAACGCAGTAATTTCAAAAAAAAATCCTATGCACACGCAAGATCCATCTAGGTGATGCATAGCAACGAGAGGGGAGCGTGTAGTGCACATACCCTTGTAGACCGTAAGTGGAAGCATTGTGAGAACGCGGTTGATGTAGTCGTACGTCTTCACGATCCGACCGATCCTAGCACCGAAGGTACAGCGCCTCCGCGATCTGCACGCGTTCAGCTCGGTGACGTCCCACGAACTCTAGATCCAGCTGAGGTCGAGGGAGAGTTTCGTCAGCACGACGGCATGATGACGGTGATGATGAAGTTACCAACGCAGGGCTTCGCCTAAGCTCTACAACGATATGACCGAGGTAGAAATCTGTGGAGGGGGGCATCGCACACGGCTAAACAATCAACTTGTATGTCTATGGGGTGCCCACCTCCCCCGTATATAAAGGAGTGGAGGAGGGGAGATCCGGCCCTCTCATGGCGCGCCCAAGGGGGGAGTAGGATTCCCCCTTCCCTAGTTGGAGTAGGAGAGGAAGGAAGGGGGAGAGAGAGGGAAGGAAAGGGGGCAGCCCCCCACCCAATTTGGATTGGGCTTCGGGGGCATGCCCTCCACCTTGGCCGCCTCCTCCTCTCTCCCACTAAGGCCCAATAAGGCCCATTGACTCCCCGGGGAGTTCCGGTAACCTCCCGGTACTCCGGTAAATGCCCGAACTCATCCGGAACCATTCCAATGTCCAAACATAGTCTTCCAATATATTGATCTTTATGTCTCGACCATCTCGAGACTCCTCATCATGTCCATGTTCACATCCGGGACTCTGAACTACCTCCGGTACATCAAAACACATAAACTCATAATTCCGATCGTCATCAAACGTTAAGCGTGCGGACCCTACAGGTTCGAGAACTACGTAGACATGACCAAGAATCATCTCCGGTCAATAACCAATAGCTGAACCTCGATGCTCATATTGGTTCCTACATATTGTACGAAGATCTTTATTGTTCACACCGCATAACTACATACCTTTTTCCCTTTGTCATCGGTATGCTGCTTGCCCGAGATTGATCATTGGTATCTCAATACCTAGTTCAATCTTGTTACTAGCAAGTTTCTTTACTCGTTCTGTAATGCAACATCCCATAACTAACTCATTAGTCATATTGCTTGCAAGGCTTATAGTGATGTGCATTACCGAGAGGGCCCAGTGATACCTCTCCGATACACGGAGTGACAAATCCTAATCTCGATCTATGCCAACTCAACAAACACCATCGAAGACACCTGTAGAGAATCCTTATAGTCAGCCAGTTACGCCATGATGTTTGATAGCACACTAAGTGTTCCCCCGGTATTCGGGAGTTGCATCATCTGATAGTCATAGGAACATGTATAAGTTATGAACAAAGCAATAGCAACAAACTAAACGATCATCGTGCTATGCTAACGGATGGATCAAGTCAATCACATCATTCTCTAATGATGTGATCCCATTAATTAAATGATAACTCATGTCAATGGTTAGGAAACTTAACCATCTTTGATTAACGAGCTAGTCAAGTAGAGGCATACTAGTGACACTCAGTTTGTCTATGTATTCACACATGTACAAAGTTTCCTGCTAATACAATTCTAGCATGAATAATAAACATTTATCATGATATAAGGAAATATAAATAAAAACTTTATTATTGCCTCTAGGGCATATTTCCTTCAGTTATTTCTATGTAGTTGATGAGGTAGGAACCTAATACCTTTGTTCACCCTTTGAATATATGTTATGCTCATGTTGCATAGCCATGCTCGTAGACGGGGATTGGTATGTGAGAATCATGCAAGTTGTGAGAGATATTAACTAAGGGAAATTTAAGGTGGCTACTTTAATACATGTCTGCTGGATTGGTTGTGGGCACCTGGGGAATCCTGTGTTGTCCTAGGAGATCCCGTGGTACCCGTGTGATCGTCCTACGGAATGCCACCCAGGCTCAAAGGGATCATAAGATTATTCATGCTCAGAAACTTCCATGTGCAGCCACAACCTATTATGGGCTCTGGCATAGTTAATTAAGTTGTGGGAAATGTTTCCATGATGGGCTAGCAGATGTAGGGGAATTGTAGGTGTACCGGACTATCTATCGGTTAAGGGGACCTCTTCATAAAGGCTATGTCTCGATCTTCCGATCATGGATGCGGTCAAGTCTTGTGGGAAAAAGTGCACAAACCTCTGCAGAGTGTACAAACTAATCATGATTAGTTGTGTCCCCGGTTATGGACTATTTTGAGTATCTGGTATTTGAGTTATTGGTTGATCTCATCACTTTACTTATTAAATTTGTTGGGTATTTATTATTATTATTATTATTATTGTTACCTGGTAATTTTGGGATTGTGTTGGGGATACCTTCTCAATAATGGCATAAACATGGTAGTAAATGAAATCTATTCCTTTGTTGTAGGGAAAAATTAGCTTTATGCAAATGTTAAACTTAGAGCCTCCACCAGCCAAATATGCATGTAGTGATAGATATTATTCATCATTGCTCTATGGTGTGAACTTGCCAGCATATTCCATGTGCTGACCTACACGGCTGCAATGTCTCATGTTGCAGAATTTTTAGACAAGGATTAAGGTGCGATAGGTCATTGTCTTGCACTCAGGTTTGCCATGGAGTTGGATGGACTCATTTACCTTCGAAGCTTCCACAGTTATTTTGTTAGATGGCCTTCAGCCATATTATTTTAATAATTACTCTTTATGAGGACCTCGATGTAATAAGTGTGTGATCGAACTTTGTTATAATTCCTCGAGTACTTTGTGTGTCAGCATACCGATCCAAGGATGACACTTAAGCATGGAGACTATGATCCATTGGGATTGGGTCTCAACAAGATGGTATCAGAGCACACGCTGACTGTAGGACGCAACCACTAGGAAAAGCCACATGATACTCTTCTCTATTCATTTGTAATTCTTCTCTATTTCTACTCTGTAGATGTTGGATCCCCGGAACAAGTTCACTCAGCCGGATGACGACACCCCTTTCGGATGACACTTGAAGGAAGTCACAAAGTACTTGAACATCGGCATACCAAGCTTCACCGAAACCTTCATCGCAGCTTCACCAGAAGAGGAGCGCTGGACGATTCAAGTTCGTGTCCCTGGGAGGACTTTTGCACCAATTGCCGAGCCCATCGAGTTTTCTTTTGATGCACCAACCTGGAGCTTAGGAAAGAGCATGGCAGCACACATCACCATTGGACGCATAGGCGAGGTGTACAACAAGGACCTTAAGGACACCATCTATCAGATATATGGACGTCGGGATGAGCAATGGGAGATGATTCGCACTAGGAAGGATGGATCTATTGCAGCCTACATACAGGAGTTGAACTAGCACATTCGTCGTTATGAGAATCAGATGTGCGCTAACATGATAGATACAAAGAAGGTGATGACCCGGAATATGGAGCTAGAAGACGAACTCAAAGCAACACGCGATGGATACGAAGAGGAGATTGTTGTGCTACTGGAGCAGAATGAAGACCTTAGGAAGAAGATATGAATATCTCTGGTGAAACCGGAACCTGAAGTGGACATTCATTCTGAAGACTACATCATACTTGATGACACCGACACCGATAGTAATGCTGAAGAAGATAGAGATGATGAGGACAATGATGATTTTGAAGACGAAGCTGGAGCTGATATTATGGAGTCTTCCATCAATCAAAATTTCTAGTCGACCACCATATTACTATTAGAATTCTTCCAAGTAGTTAGAAATCGTTTGCAGGATCTTGTAATAGTATCTTAGATCAATTGTATGAATCTTGTTTGAATTGAGTGGTGTGGATTGATTATGTTGGTCTCATGTGCATATGGGTAGTGAAATATCTCTTTAGACCCTATTCTATTCTATTCTCACCCCTCTAACCTATCAGATGCCTCTGAGACGTGACCCCGGATTCGTTTTCCCACCGGAGCTCACCCAGTTGATCCAACAACAGAATGCCTTGACGTAGTTGCTCGTCTAGAACCAAGGCAACAACAACAATAACCCACTGCCACCACCCCCAGTTGACAACCTAGCCCGTTTCCTAAGGTTGAATCCGCCGGTGTTCTCTAGCAGCACCGAGCCGATTGTTGCTAATGATTGGCTCCGCAAGATCGGAAGAGAGCTAACAACTGCTGGATGCATGGATGCGGAGAAGGTGCGCTTTGCCACACATCAGCTTGATGGACCCGCAGCCTCATGGTGGGAGAACTACACCACCACCTTCCCCGTGGCCAATGTTACTTGGGATCAGTTTCAGTTGGCCTTCCGCACAACACATGTCTCAGCTGGAGCCATGAGTATGAAGAAGCATGAGTTTGGCAACTTACGCCGAGGGAATCGTACTATGGCACAATACGTGGATGAGTTCAACAAGTTATCACGCTACGCCCCAGATGATGTGGCCACAGATGCTGCGAAGCAGGAGAAGTTTCTTGAAGGACTAAATGATGAGATGAGTATGTAGTTGATGGTGGCAACATTCACCAACTACCAGGAGCTGGTAGATAGGGCCCTCATGATTGAAGGCAAGCAACAGCAGATAGAGAACCGCAAGCGGAAGTATGGACAGGGGAAGTACAACTCTGGAGCTTATCAGAAGCCCCGCTATTCCCCGTACTCAGGAGGACACAATCATAACTGTCGGTGTTCTGGGAACGGGGGTCCCCAGACTTGCCTGCCTGCGGCCCATGGCGTGGCTTTGCTGGCAGTCCTGTATGGCCCATCTTCATCAACAAGGAATCAAGACCCTCACGAGGCGCCAAGCCTCGCGAGGCGGACGACACAAGACCTCCTCAGGAGCGGCCTCACCAGGCTGGCTCATGAGGGGCAGAGAGTTCAAGGCCGGGCAAACCTCCCGAGGTTCGTGTGACGTAAGCCATGACGATCGAGACCAGGTGGGCGCCAGGCGGGCGCCAGCGCGTGCAGCGTCCTTGTTTCCTCTTTTGTGCTAAGGGGGCAAGCGCAGGCGCGGAGTACCGAGGCATCAAGCAAAGGTTGCCATATTGGTGCAACGAGACCAAGACCAGAAGGACAGCAAGACGTAGGTCACCAAGGAGCCCAAGACGGCATCACCACCAGAGCCTTTGGCAGGCGAAGACTACTTTTGTCAGGATAGCTTGTACTAGCTGTCCCCTTTCGAATTGGCCATTGTTGGCTCCTTTCCCGCTCAATATTTGGAGAGAGGACCATGGCCTCTATAAATAGGATTAGCCACCACAGTAGGAGGCAACTCGTCTCGAATCCACCCGAACAACAGCCTGTTCGCCAAGCACAAGAACACCTCAACCTCAGGAGGCTGTTCTTCCCCTTGTACTGTTCATCCTCAGCCCAAGAGGCAATCCACCACCACCACACTAGAGTAGGGTATTACACCACAACGGTGGCCCAAACCGGTATAAATCTTGTGTCCTTTGTGTTGGTAATATGCCCTAGAGGCAATAATAAAATGGTCATTATTATTTTTCCTTGTTCATGATAATTGTCTATTGTTCATGCTATCCGGAAAGCGTAATACATGTGTGAATACATAGACCACAACATGTCCCTAGTGAGCCTCTTGTTGACTAGCTTGTTGATCAATAGATGGTTACGGTTTCCTGAACATGGACATTGGATGTCAATGATAACGGGATCACATCATTAGGAGAATGATGTGACGGACAAGACCCAATCCTAAGCGTAGCACAAGATCATGTAGTTCGTCTGGTAAAGATTTTCTAATGTAAAGTATCATTTCCTTAGACCATGAGATTGTGCAACTCCCGGATACCGTAGGGATGCTTTGGGTGTTCCAAACGTCACAATGTAACTGGGTGGCTATAAAGGTGCACTACGGGTATCTCCGAAAGTGTCTGTTGGGTTGGTACGAATCGAGACTGGGATTTGTCACTCTGTATGACGGAGAGGTATCTCTGGGCCCACTCGGTAATGCATCATCATAATGAGCTCAATGTGTCTAAGAAGTTAGTCACAGGATCATGCATTGCGGAATGAGTAAAGTGACTTGCCGGTAACGAGACTGAATGAGGTATTGGGATACCGACGATAGAATCTCGGGCAAGTAACATACCGATTGAGAAAGGGAATTGTATATGATATTGATTGAATCCTCGACATCGTGGTTCCTCTGATGAGATCATACTGGAACATGTCGGAGCCAACATGGGTATCCGGATCCCGCTGTTGGTTATTGGCCGGAGAGATGTCTCGGTCATGTCTGCATGGTTCCCGAACCCGTAGGGTCTACACACTTAAGGTTTGGTGATGCTAGAGTTGTTATGGGATTTAGTATGCGGTTAACGAATGTTGTTCGGAGTCCCGGATGAGATCCCGAACGTCACAAGGAGTTCCGTAATGGTCCAGAGATAGAGATTTATATGTGGGAAGTCCTTATTCGGTCGCCGGAAGTGTTTGGGGGGTTTATCGGTATTGTACCGGGACCACCGAAAGGGTTCCGGGGGTCCACCGGGAGGGTCCACCTGCCCCGAAGGGCCCTATGGGCTGAATACGGAGGGGAACCAGCCCCTAGGTGGGCTGGGAGCCATCCCCCTAGGGCCCATGCGCCTAGGGTTTAAGGGGAAACCCTAAACTGGGGCGCCCCGCTTGGCTTGGGGGGCAAGCCACCTCCCCTTGGCCGTGCCCCCTCTAGATCCATCTGGAGGGGGCCGCCCCCTCTCCCTTGCCCCTATAAATAGAGGGGAGGTGAGAGGGCTTCCGCACCCTTCCCCTGGCGCAACCCTCTCCCTCCCCAACACCTTCTCCTCCGTAGTTGAGCTTGGCGAAGCCCTACCGGAGAACTGCAAACTCCACCACCACGCCGTCGTGTTGCCGGAGTTCTTCCCCAACTTCTCCTTCCCCCTTGCTGGATCAAGAAGGAGGAGACATCCCTGGGCTGTACATGTGTTGAGCATGGAGGCGCCATTATTCGGCGCTTAGATCGGAATCAACCACGATCTGATTAACTGCGAGTCGACTCCTTCATCCGTGTTCTTGTAACGCTTCCCTTTCACGGTCTTCAAGGGTATGAAGATACACTCCCCTCTCTCTCGTTGCTAATCTCTCCATAGAATGATCTTAGTGATGCATAGAAATTTTTTAATTTCACAACGATCCCCAACAGTGGCATCATGAGCTAGGTCTATGCGTAGTTCCTATGCACGAGTAGAACACAAGATGTTGTGGGCGTCGGTTTTGTCAATTTACTTGCCATTACTAGTCTTATCTTGATTCGTCGGCATCGTGGGATGAAGCGGCCCGGACCGACCTTACACGTACATTTACGTGACACTGGTTCCACCGACTGACATGCACTAGTTGCATAAGGTGGCTAGAGGGTGTCTGTCTCTCCCACTTTAGTCGGATCAGATTCGATGAAAAGGGTCCTTATGAAGGGTAAATACAAATTGGCATGTCACGTTGTGGTTTTGGCGTAGGTAAGAAACGTTCTTGCTAGTAACATATAGCATTCACGTAAAAACTTGCAACAACAATTAGGGGACGTCTAACTTGTTCTTGCAGCATATGCCGTGTGATGTGATATGGCCAAAAGGATGTGATGAATCATATATGTGATGTATGAGATTGATCATGTTCTTGTAATAGGAAACACGACTTGCATGCCGATGAGTATGACAACCGGCAGGAGCCATAGGAGTTGTCTTAATTTATTATATGACCTGCGTATCAATGAAAATGCCATGTAATTAGTCTACTTTATTGCTAACCATTAGCCATAGTAGTAGAAGTAATAGTTGGCGAGGCAACTTCATGAAGACACGATGATGGAGATCATGGTGTCATGCCAGTGACGATGATGATCATGGCACCCCAAAGATGGAGATCAAAAGGAGCAAAATGATATTGGCCATATCATGTCACTATTTGATTGCATGTGATGTTTATCATGTTTATACATCTTATTTGCTTAGAATGACGGTAGCATAAATAAGATGATCCCTCGCTAAAATTTCAAGGGAGTGTTCCCCCTAACTATGCACCGTTGCGAAGGTTCGTTATTTCGAAGCACCACGTGATGATCGGGTGTGATAGGTTCTAATGTTCGAATACAACGGGTGTAAGCCAGATTTACACATGCAAAACATTTAGGTCGACTTGACGACACTAGCATGTACAGACATGGCTTCGGAACACAAGATACCGAAAGGTCGAACATGAGTCGTATAGTAGATGCGATCAACCTGGAGATGTTCACCGATGATGACTAGTCCGTCTCACGTGATGATCGGACACGGCCTAGTCGATTCGGATCATGTATCACTTGGATGACTAGAGGGATGTCTATCTGAGTGGGAGTTCATTAAATAATTTGATTAGATGAACTTAATTATCATGAACTTAGTCTAAATACCTTTACAATATGTTTTGTAGATCAAATGGCCCACGCTAATGTTGCCCTCAACTTCAACGCGTTCCTAGAGAAAACCAAGCTGAAAGACGATGGTAGCAACTACACGAACTGGGTCCGTAACTTAAGGATCATCCTCATAGCTGCCAAGAAAGCATATGTCCTTGAAGCACCGCCAGGTGAAGCGCCCATTTTCCCAGCAACTCAAGACGTTATGAACGCCTGACAGTCGCGTAGTGATGATTACTCCTTGGTTCAGTGTGGCATGCTTTATAGCTTAGAACCGGGGCTCAAAAAGTGATTTGAGAAACACCAAGCATATGAGATGTTCCAAGAGCTGAAAATGGTTTTCCAAGCTCATGCCCGGGTCGAGAGATATGAAGTCTCCAACAAATTCTACAGTTGTAAGATGGAGGAGAATAGTTCTGTCAACGAGCACATACTCAAAATGTCTGGGTTGCACAACCGCTTGTCTCAGCTGGGAGTTAATCTCCCGGATGACGCAGTCGTTGACAGAATCCTTCAGTCGCTCCCAACTAGCTACAAGAGCTTTGTGATGAATTTCAATATGCAGGGGATGGAGAAAACCATTCCCGAGGTATATTCAATGCTAAACTCAGCGGAGGTGGAGATCAAAAAGGAACATCAAGTGTTGATGGTCAATAAAACCACTAGTTTCAAGAAAGGCAAGGGTAAGAAGAACTTCAAGAAGGACAGCAAGGGAGTTGCCGGGCCCGGTAAGCCAGTTGCCGGGAAGAAGCCAAAGCATGGACCCAAGCCTGAGACTGAGTGCTTTTATTGCAAGGGCAACGGTCACTGGAAGCGGAACTGCCCCATGTACTTAGCGGATAAGAAGGCCGACAATACCAAAGGTATATATGATATACATGTTATTGATGTGTACCTTACCAGCACTCGTAGTAGCTCCTGGCTATTTGATACTGGTGCAGTTGCTCATATTTGTAACTCAAAACAGGAGCTGCAGAATAAGCGGACGATGGCGAAGGATGAGGTGACGATGCGCATCGGGAATGGTTCCAAGGTCGATGTGATCGCCGTCGGCACGCTACCTCTACATTTACCTACGAGATTAGTTTTAAACCTCAATAATTGTTATTTAGTGCCAGCTTTGAGCATGAACATTGTATATGGATCTCGTTTAATGCGAGATGGCTATTCATTTAAATCTGTGAATAATGGTTGTTGTATTTATATGAGAGATATGTTTTATGGTCATGCCCCGCTGGTCAATGGTTTATTCTTATTTAATATCGAATGTGATGTTACAAATATTCATAGTGTGAATGCCAATAAGTGTAAGGTTGATAATGATAGTCCCACATACTTGTGGCACTGCCGCCTTGGTCACATTAGTGTCAAACGCATGAAGAAACTCCATGCAGATGGACTTTTGGAGTCTCTTGATTATGAATCATTTGACACATGTGAACCATGCCTCATGGGAAGAATGACCAAGACTCCGTTCTCCGGAACAATGGAGCGAGCAACCAACTTATTGGAAATCATACATACTAATGTGTGCGATCCAATGAGCGTTGAGGCTCGTGGTGGCTATCTTTATGTTCTCACCCTCACTGATGACTTGAGTAGATATGGGTATGTCTACTTATGAAACACAAGTCTGACCTTTGAAAAGTTCAAGGAATTTCAGAATGAGGTAGAGAATCAACGTGACAGAAAAATAAAGTTCTTACGATCAGATCATGGGGGAGAATGTTTGAGTCACGAATTTGGCACGCACTTAAAGAAATGTGGAATTGTTTCACAACTCACGCCGCTTGGAACACCTCAGCGTAATGGTGTGTCCGAACGTCGTAATCGGACTCTATTGGATATGGTGTGATCTATGATGTCTCTTACGGATCTACCGCTATCATTTTGGGGTTATGCTTTAGAGATTGTCGCATTCACTTTAAATAGGGCTCCGTCGAAATCCGTTGAGACGACACCGTATGAATTATGGTTTGGAAAGAAACCTAAGCCGTCATTTCTGAAAGTTTGGGGATGTGATGCTTATGTCAAGAAACTTCAACCTGAAAAGCTTGAACCCAAGTCAGAAAAATGCGTGTTCATAGGATACCCTAAGGAAACTATTGGGTATACCTTCTACCTTAGATCCGAAGGCAAGATCTTTGTTGCCAAGAATGGATCCTTTCTAGAGAAAGAGTTCCTCTCGAAAGAAGTAAGTGAGAGGAAAGTAGAACTTGATGAGGTATTGCCTCTTGAACCGAAAAGTAGCGCAGCTCAAGAAAATGTTTCTGTGGTGCCTGCACCGATTAGAGAGGGAGCTAATGATAATGATCATGAAACTTCAGATCAAGGTACTAGTGAACTTCGTCTGTCCACAAGGACACATTCCGCACCAGAGTGGTACGGCAACCATGTCCTGGAAATCATGTTGTTAGACAACGGTGAGCCTTCGAACTATGAAGAAACGATGGCGGGCCCGGATTCCAACAAATGGCTTGAAGCCATTAAATCCGAGATAGGATCCATGTATGAAAACGAAGTGTGGACTTTGACTGACTTGCCCGATGGTCGGCAGGCCATAGAAAATAAATGGATCTTTAAGAAGAAGATAGAAGCGGATGGTAATGTGACCATCTATAAGGCTCGGCTTGTTGCTAAGGGTTACCGACAAATTCAAGGGGTTGACTATGATGAGACCTTCTCACTCGTAGCGAAGCTGAAGTTCGTCCGAATCATGTTAGCAATTGCCGCATTCTATGATTATGAGATATGGCAGATGGACGTCAAAATGACATTCCTTAATGGTTTCCTTAAGGAAGAATTGTATATGATGCAGTCGGAAGGTTTTTTCGTTCCTAAGAATGCTGACAAGGTGTGCAAGCTCCAGCGCTCAATCTATGGGCTGGTGCAAGCATCTCGGAGTTGGAACATTCGCTTTGATGAGATGATCAAAGTGTTTGGGTTTACACAGACTTATGGAGAAGCCTGTGTTTACAAGAAAGTGAGTGGGAGCTCTGTGGCATTTCTCATATTATATGTGGATGACATACTATTGATGGGAAATGATATAGAATTCTTGGAAAGCTTAAAGGCCTACTTGAATAAGTGTTTTTCAATGAAGGACCTTGGAGAAGCTGCTTACATATTAGGCATCAAGATCTATAGATATAGATCGAGACGCCTCATTGGTCTTTCACAAAGCACATACCTTGACAAGATATTGAAGAAGTTCAATATGGATCAGTCCAAGAAGGGGTTCTTTCCTGTATTGCAAGGTGTGAGATTGAGCACGGCTCAATGCCCGACCACGACAGAAGATAGAGAAAAGATGAGTGTCATCCCCTATGCCTCGGCCATAGGATCTATTATGTATGCCATGCTGTGTACCAGACCTGATGTGAACCTTGCCGTAAGTTTGGTAGGAAGGTACCAAAGTAATCCCGGCATGGAACACTGGACAGCGGTCAAGAACATCCTGAAGTACCTGAAAAGGACTAAGGATATGTTTCTCGTTTATGGAGGTGACGAAGAGCTCGTCGCAAAGGGTTACGTCGATGCTAGCTTCGACACAGATCTGGATGACTCCAAGTCACAAACTGGATACGTGCATATTTTGAATGGTACAACAGTCAGCTGGTGCAGTTGCAAGCAAAGCATGATGGCGGGATCTACATGTGAAGCAGAGTACATGGCAGCCTCAGAGGCAGCACATGAAGCAATCTGGATGAAGGAGTTCATTACGGACCTAGGAGTTATTCCCAATGCGTCAGGCCCGATGACTCTCTTGTGTGACAACACCGGAGCCATTGCCCTTGCCAAGGAGCCCAGGTTTCACAAGAAGACCAGGCATATCAAGTGTCACTTCAACTCCATTCGTGAAAATGTTCAAGATGGAGTCATACATATTTGTAAAGTGCATACGAACCTGAATGTCGCAGATCCGTTGACTAAACCTCTTCCATGAGCAAAACATGATCAACAACAGAACTCCATGGGTGTTCGATTCATCACAATGTAATTGGATTATTGACTCCAGTGCAAGTGGGAGACTGTTGGAAATATGCCCTAGAGGCAATAATAAAATGGTTATTATTATATTTCCTTGTTCATGATAATTGTCTATTGTTCATGCTATAATTGTGTTATCCGGAAATCACAATACATGTGTGAATACATAGAACAAAACATGTCCCTAGTGAGCCTCTAGTTGACTAGCTTGTTGATCAATAGATGGTTACGGTTTCCTAACCATGGACATTGGATGTCATTGATAACGGGATCACATCATTAGGAGAATGATGTGACGGACAAGACCCAATCCTAAACGTAGCACAAGATCATGTAGTTCGTCTACTAAAGCTTTTCTAATGTCAAGTATCATTTCCTTAGACCATGAGATTGTGCAACTCCCGGATACCGTAGGGATTCTTTGGGTGTGCCAAATGTCACAACATAACTGGGTGGCTATAAAGGTGCACTACGGGTATCTCTGAAAGTGTCTGTTGCGTTGGTACGAATCGAGACTGGGATTTGTCACTCCATGTGACGGAGAGGTATCTCTGGGCCCACTTAGTAATGCATCATCATAATGAGCTCAATGTGTCTAAGAAGTTAGTCACAGGATCATGCATTGCGAAATGAGTAAAGTGACTTGCCGGTAACAAGATTGAACGAGGTATTGGGATACCGACGGTCGAATCTCGGGCAAGTAACATACCGATTGACAAAGGGAATTGTATACGGGATTGATTGAATCCTCGACATCGTGGTTCATCCGATGAGATCATCGTGGAACATGTGGGAGCCAACATGGGTATCCCGATCCCGCTGTTGGTTATTGGCCGGAGAGATGTCTCAGTCATGTCTGCATGGTTCCCGAACCCGTAGGGTCTACACACTTAAGGTTCAGTGACGCTAGAGTTGTTATGGGAATTAGTATGCGATTACCGAATGTTGTTGGGAGTCCCGGATGAGATCCCAGACGTCACAAGAATTTCCGGAATGGTCCGGAGATAAAGATTTATATATGGGAAGTCCTTATTCGGTCGTCGGAAGTGTTCGGGGGTTTATCGTATTGTACCGGGACCACCGAAAGGGTTCCGAGGGTCCACCGGGAGGGTCCACCTGCCCCGGAGGGCCCTATGGGCTAAATATGGAGGGGAACCAGCCCCTAGGTGGGCTGGGCGCCATCCCCCTAGGGCCCATGCGCCTAGGGTTTAAGGGGAAACCATAAAGGGGGGCGCCCCCCTTGGCTTGGGGGGCAAGCCACCTCCCCTTGGCCGCCCCCCTCTAGATCCATCTGGAGGGGGCCGGCCCCCTATCCCTTGCCCCTATAAATAGAGGGGAGGTGGGAGGTCTGCCGCACCCTTCCCCTGGCGCAGCCCTCTCCCTCCCCAACACCTCCCCCTCCGTAGTTGAGCCTGGCGAAGCCCTACCGGAGAACTGCAAACTCCACCACCACGCTATCGTGCTGCCGGAGTTCTTCCCAAACTTATCCTTCCCCCTTAATGGATCAAGAAGGAGGAGACGTCCCTGGGCTGTACGTGTGTTGAACGCGGAGGCACCCGTCTCTCTCGTTGCTTGTCTCTCCATAGATTGTTGTAACACCCACGATACGGCTATATCTCCCATGTGTCGGAGCACGACTTAGAGGCATAACCACATAGTAAGCATGTCGCAAGAGGGGTAATCTTTACACATCCCATGTACTGAATAAGGAAGGGATAAAGAGTTGGCTTACAATTGCCACTTCACACAATACATAAATATAGCATGACATCATCCAAATACAATCTAGGTCCGACTACGGAACCAAATAAAGAAAGACAACCCCTAATGTAATAGCTCCCCGATCGCCCCAACTGGGCTCCTCTACTGATCGATAGGAAACAAAACAACACAATGAACAAGATCTTCATCGAGCTCCCACTTGAGTTTAGTTGCGTCATCTGCACTGGTATCATCGGCACCTGCAACTGTTTGGAAGTATCTGTGAGCCACGAGGACTCAGCAATCTCACACCCGCGAGATCAAGACTATTTAAGCTTATGGGTAGGAAAAGGTAGTGAGGTGGAGCTGCAGCAAGCACTAGCATATATGGTGGCTAACTTATGCAAATGAGAGCGAGAAGAGAAGCAAAGCACGGTCATGAACTAGAGGTGATCAAGAAGTGATCCTGAAACTACTTATGTTCAAGCATAACACCAACGCCGTCTTCACTTCCTGGACTCCGCCGGAAAGAGACCATCACGGCTACACACGCGTTTGATGCATTTTAATTAAGTTAAGTGTCAAGTTCTCTACAACCGGATATTAACAAATTCCCATCTACTCATAACCGCGGGCACAACTTTCGAAAGTTCAAAACCCTGCAGGGGTGTCCCAACTTAGCCCATCACAAGCTCTCACGGCCAACGAAGGATATTCCTTCTCCCAGGATGACCCGATCAGACTCAGAATCCCGGTTACAAGACATTTTGACAATGGTAAAACAAGACTAGCAAAGCCGCCCAATGTGCCGACAATCCCGATAGGAGCTGCACATATCTCGTTCTCAGGGCAACACCGGATAGGTCAAGCTATGAGTAAAACCAACCCTCGAGTTGCCCCGAGGTGGCCCCGCAGGCTGCCCGATTCGGACCAACACTTAGACAAGCACTGGCCCGGGGGGGGTTAAAATAAATATGACCCTTGGGTTGGCCGACCCAAGGGAAGGGTAATAGGTTGTTAGGAAAATGTAAAACCATGGTTGGGCCTTGCTGGAGGAGTTTTATTCAAAGCAAACTGTCAAGGGGTCCCCATAACACCCAACCGTGTAAGAAACACAAAATCAAGGAACATAACACCGGTATGACGGAA
This sequence comes from Triticum aestivum, assembly GCF_018294505.1. Lineage (NCBI taxonomy): Eukaryota > Viridiplantae > Streptophyta > Magnoliopsida > Poales > Poaceae > Triticum > Triticum aestivum. The sequence goes on from NC_057800.1 coordinate 244,948,567, forward strand.
ACTAGGGCGGCAAGAGTGGAACAAAACACCAGGCATAAGGCCGAGCCTTCCACCCTTTACCAAGTATATAGATGCATTAAAGTAAATAAGATATAATAATGATATCCCAACAATATCCACGTTCCAACATGGAACAAACTTCATCTTCACCTGCAACTAGCAACGCTATAAGAGGGGCGGAGCAAAGCGGTAACATAGCCAAACAATGGTTTGCTAGGAAAGGAGGGTTAGAGGCTTGACATGGCAATATGGGAGGCATGATATAGCAAGTGGTAGGTATCACGGCATAGCAATAGAGCGAGCAACTAGCAAGCAAAGATAGAAGTGATTTCGAGGGTATGGTCATCTTGCGTGAGATCCCGCAAGGAAGAAGAACGAGTCCATGAAGAACACAAACGGACGAAGTCGAACGGATCCTCACAAACGCGACGTTATCAGAACTAACCCGAAGAAGCAACACTGGAATGAAGCAAACAACCTTCACATAAACATGGCATGATGCACAACCATGTATGACGCATGTCCGATTTAAAGAGGCATGGCATGGCAAAGTGCACAAACAATACTACAAATTAAGTGGAGCTCAATATGCAACGAGTTACATATTGACGAAACACCACATGACTTATTTAGTTCTCTCTCGGTTATGTACTCATCAATATTAAATGTTGTTAGACAAGGCAAGAGGTGAAGCATAAGAAAACTACCTACCTATGCAAGTTCAAATGAGGCCGGAACAACAAACAACAATTCCGAAAAATCCTCATGTGCAAAATATGGATTTGGTACTGTTCTGCCCTAAACATAATTTTAGAGTTGTTAAACATGCAAGAAGAGTGCACCATGTTAAACTAGGCAGTCTCCACCCCATTTACATATAAAGTTTATTAAATTTGGAGCTACGATTATTTAGTTATGAATTAAATCATTTTAACATGGCATTTATGCAAACTAATGCAAACAATATTTTAAACATTTTCATCATGGATGAAAGTTGCATACTGTTAAAGAACATGAAAATCTAAGCAAGATGCATATATGACATGTTTCATTTGGGTGCATGGATATTTAGATATGAGCATTGCAAATCAGTGGGAAAACTGTAATTATGCAATGCACTGGAAAATAACGAAATCCACAGGCAGAGGATAAAAATGCACGGGCCAGAAGTGGAATCGGGCCCAAGTGTGCGTGTGTGCAAAAGAAAAGAAAAAAACAGGGTGCTAGAGGCTTGACATGGCAATATGGGAGGCATGATATAGCAAGTGGTAGGTATCGCGGCATAGCAATAGAGCGAACAACTAGAAAGCAAAGATAGAAGTTATTTCGAGGGTATGGTCATCTTGCCTGCGATCCCGCAAGGAAGAAGAACGAGTCCATGAAGAACACAAACGGACGAAGTCGAACGAATCCTCACAAACGCGACGTTATCGGAACTAACCTGAAGAAGCAACACCGGAAAGAAGCAAACAACATAGTAAACAACCTTCAGATAAGCATGGCATGATGCACAACCATGTATGATGCATGTCCGGTTTAAAGAGGCATGGCATGGCAAAGTGCACAAACAATACTACAAATTAAGTGGAGCTCAATATGCAACGAGTTACATATTGACGAAACACCACATGACTTATTTAGTTCTCTCTCGGTTATGTACTCATCAATATTAAATGTTGTTAAACAAGGCAATAGGTGAAGCATAAGAAAACTACCTATCTAGGCAAGTTTAAATGAGGCCGGGACAACAAACAACAATTCCGGAAAATCCTCACGTGCAAAATATGGATTTGGTACTACTTTGCCCTAAACATAATTTTAGAGTTGTTAAACATGCAAGAAGAGTGCACCATGTTAAACTAGGCAGTTTCCACCCCATTTACATATAAAGTTTATTAAATTTGGAGCTACGGTTATTTAGTTATGAATTAAATCATTTTAACATGGCATTTATGCAAATTAATGCAAACAATATTTTAAACATTTTCATCATGGATGAAAGTTGCATACTGTTAAAGAACATGAAAATCTAAGCAAGATGCATATATGACATGTTTCATTTGGGTGCATGGATATTTAGATATGAGCATTGCAAATCAGTGGGAAAACTGTAATTATGCAATGCACTGGAAAATAACGAAATCCACAGGCAGAGGATAAAAATGGACGGGCCAGAAGTGGAATCGGGCCCAAGTGTGCATGTGTGCAGAAGAAAAGAAAAAAAATGGGTGCCTAGGGCTCGAACCCACAACCTCTCAAATGAAAACAGATACTACTAGCCACCGTGCTAGACTGGAGTTTGTGTTACAAAGAGGGATCGACTGCTCTTGTGTGGCTGGGAAAAGAACAGCAGTTCAAAAACAAAACAAAGAAAAATGGTACCACCTGGGGTCCGAACCCCAGATCGCCTGGATATGCCCGAGGTGCATTAACCACTGCGCTGCTGCTATACTGGTGCACAAAGAGGGTTCAGGCTTAGATGTACCGAAGAAGTTTGGGGTTCTCTTCTAAATGGCGAATGGCTAATTCTCGTTGGCGACAGGAACAAGCGGCGGCGACTGCTGCAGCTACCAAGTGCCAGCGGGGGTGCGGAAAAGGCTTGAGGTGGCCGCGGTGGGATGTGCGCATGATGTGTGTGCTATGAAGGAAGGGCACATGGGTGTGAGGAGCTCGAGCACCTCTTCCATGGCATACATGATGCAATTGGCAGATGCAATCGGGGCAAGGCGAGGCCCTTGCGTGGGCGTGCGAGGGGAACTGGCAAGGACGCGATCGTAGAGGTTGTGTGTGGGATCAGCAAGCAGAAGCAGCGGCACAAGCACGAACTCGAACTCACGCCATAGCGCTCATGGCGACCGCGAGTTCCTGATAGTCTGGACAACGTCTACGGGAACGAAACACATGGGAGAGGAAGGCTAAGAGGAGCAGATCGTCACTGTGGGGGTGATGCTGGAGTCATAGAGGGTCGCGGGTGACCGGAGATAGTGGGAGGACGCGATGATCGACAGAGGCGCTCGGGTCCGTGAAGCAGAGGACGCAGAGGAAGAAGGGGAAGTTGTGGACGGAGTCCTTGGGCTCGGCTGTGCGCGCGAATGACATCGGGGCGGCCTCCTCTTGCACCTAGATGAAGAAGCGGGGACCCAGGGGCTCTCCTATGCCGGCGACGAGCTCGTGGGCGCGCCGTCCATGGCTCCTGGAGGTGGGGGAAGCAAGTGCGTGGGGAGTGGCCAACATCCTGGCGGCGGAGGAGGAGGGAAAGAAGAAGATGTGGGAACCCTAGGGCGGATGCTGAGGGGTCTAAAAGGAAGGGTGCAGGCACCGTGGCTTGCCATCGAGGCCATGTGCGGGCGCCCCTGTAGGTTTTACCGTGAGAGAGAGCGAGTGAGGGAGGTGGAAGAAAAAGGTGAGGGGGAGAGGATGACAGGTGGGTCCGGCAGGGTGCACAATTGGCGCTGGGAGGATTTTTACCAAGGAAGGCGATGGTGGGCTACGGCGCTGGGCAGGAGCTGGGCCTCGGCTGCGCTCCAGGTAAGCCATTCTCTTCTCTTTAAATTTCTATTTATTCACATAAAGAAAATAAACAGAATTTAAGAGAAAGGCCAGGGGTTATGGGAAGGAATACGAGAGATATAAACATATGTATGAACTCCTGGTTTTATGCACTATTTGAATAAATTGCTCTGGCAATTTTTTAGAGGTAGAAAAATAATCCAAGTTTGAATTAAATTCAAACTTGATGCATTTTTCAACCCAACCAAAACATCTTCAAATGAGCTGAAAATTGGCAGAGAGGGTTTAGGCATGGTGAACTAGCATCAGGAAAAGAATGAACATTTATGGAGGAGGGGAAAAGGTCACTTGAGAAAATGAAAGAAAGAAGAAGGAAGGAGGAGGTGATGATGCATGATCATACATGGATCATCCAACAATGTAACATGCATAAATATGACAATGCACATGATGATTATGAGAATGCAAAATGACAAGAGGCACAAATGCAACATGACAACGATGGGCATGGCAATGCAATATAACCAAATGATGAACATGATGCAAGAAGCAAAATATGAGAATGACACTCATCCGATCATGGCAACAAACAGTTCAAACACACAACGACAACGAGATAAAAGGAAGGAATCTGGAGCGTCGGTCTTGCAGCGTTACAACACTCCACCACTACAAGAGGATGTCGTCTCGAGATCTAGGATGGCACCGGAGAGAAACAGAAGAGGAAGAGAAGAGGTAAAACTAAGTTGCTTCTTTGACAAATGAGTGAAACCAAAGAACCTCGCGAGGTTGAACAAATTGAAAGAAATAATACAACGAAGATGAACAAATATGAAAACACTCCATTAGAAAAGAGGAACAAGGAACCTTACTAGAGCCTTGTAGGTTGAAAGACATGAAACAAGAGCTTCAAGAACCAAAAGAATATGACCACACCGGTATAACGAGATAGCCAAGGAGCACGAATGCCGGAATTTGGATAGCACTCCGGTAGAAAAGAGAAGAAAACTTGATAAGATGAAAAGAATTAAAGAGATGACACAACACTCCGGTTAAAACAAGATACAGAAGGAATAAGAATGATATAATTTGGACAGCACTCCGCTGTAAATGGAAGGAATTGAACATGATCTTGACAAGATGAGAGGATACTTGAAAAGAGGACCCGACACTCCGGTTGAATGGATAAGCACAAAAAGAACATGGTCCTCACAATCCGAGATGATGAGTGAAGAGAGCAACATCACAATGCCTCCGGAACGAAAGAATAGAAGTTGGATCGTTGGGAAGGAAAGAATTGAGAAGAAAATGAAAACTTCTGCCACAAATGAGCTTGGAAAACACCCTTCCAAGAAGGTTATAATGGAGTTGTTGGAGAACCAACAACGAAACGAATAAGCTTGTAGTGGGCTTATGGAAAGCTTCTAAAAATTATGAGGTGAAATTCTGCCACTAACGGAAATCAATTGCTTACTTGAGAGCAACGAAGATATGAAAACTTCTTTCATCGCGAGAATAGGAGGAAACTTGGATTATTGATAAACACCACAAAAGCAACATTCCTTAGGGAAGGCTTTAGGTGAAATATAAACCAAGATAACTCCAATGAAGAGATTGATGGATTTAAGATACCTCATTCTTGACAACATGTGAATCATGAAACATGAACTCAAGTTACGAAGAATGACATAACACCACCTCAAATGATACGGTAGAAAGAATTGCACTTCGGAAAGCAAGATGAAGAAGGCTTGAACTCCTCAAACAAAACATGTGTTGGGAACCATGTTTATTTTAGAGTATATCTTGGCAGATCTTAGCTCCGAGAGAAATCTTGAAGAACAATTGAAGAATGAAAAGTATCCTTGCAAACCATCATGTTGAGCCTTCGTGAAGAACTCCGGTAATAAAAGAATGATCAAAAGGAAGTGAAGGATGAAAAGAATAAGATTTGAAGCCTTGCAATGATTGGATGGAGCTTTGCGATGAGATAAAGTGGAAACTTGGAACTTCGGAAGAAAAGATAAAGCATCTCGAACCGAGAATGTGATATGATGAACCACTCTCGAAAGCAGAAATTGAATTTACTTGATGAAACAAGAATAAGAATTACATTAAGCTTATCCTTCACCAATTTAAATTGATGACAAGCAACGGATTTGGCATACTACTTATTCTCGTTGAAAAAGGATTAAGAGAGATATACCCGAACTTAATGGACCACCAGTAGGATTGGAAAGAACGAATGAATTGATATGATAACGAAGGAAGAGAAATCTTGAAGGAACTATGGTAAGAATTGAATATGAACGAAGAAGAACAAAATAACGAAACATCGGGAAGAATTAGAAAATGAACAAAGATACTTGAGAGAATTTAGATACATGATAACGAAGAGATCACGATATGATTTGAGAAAACTTCAACGATGCCCCGGAAGAATTCGAGAACGAGAGGTGAAAGCTGAGAATGAATAAACCCAAAATGATGGCCTTCGTAGTACTAAAATGGAAAGACCTCATGAACTACTTCGGGTGGGTGAAAAGAATTCTCACAATCAAAAATAATTATGAGAGGATGGCATCAAGCTAGAATCACAAATCTTCGAGAGAATGGACAAGATTGAGAGAAAATTCTTCTTCGGGCTTCAAATCCGAGAATGACGATGAGAAACAGCGCCATGAATTGTTGATGTACTCTGGAATGGAAATTAGAAAGGTTGAACCAATGATGAAAAGAATGTGAAAGATCTTGGAGAAGGCATTTGACTGATGGCACATCATTATTATGTCAAACTTTGAAATGAATTTGAGGATAACTCCGGAAAATCAGAAGAGTCAGGTAAGATCCTGGGAAAAGACCTGTGGGTTAGGGCCCACTCAAAAATACACTGTTGAACGATTTTGAAGAGAGATTGCACCGGTTGAATTAAATGCCTCGAATGAGATAACAATCTCGAAAGAGTTTGAACGAATACAGAGTGGAAACACGAATCTTCTGAGATATCTTCAGCACTCCGGAACAATTGAATAGCGAGAAGTGAAAGATTAAGAGATACAAGCATACGAAAACACTTGAAGTAAGGAAGGGAATATGATCAACATCGAAAACTTGACTTGAATCCATCGAAGAAGATAAAAGAAACGAGGAATGATGAACTTGTAGGGCAGCTTCGTGAGAACCATCGGGTAAGAACATTGAAGGAAAATAATGAAGAGACTTCACATGAATAAAATGGATACTTGATTAAGAAAACTGAGTCCTTGAAGAAAAAAGGGTGGGAGGGCGGGAAAACAAAGGCAACTTGGGACGGATGAAACAAACACTGTTGAGAAATCTTTGAGTTGATCTTGCGGATGTTGAAAATGATCAGATCCACTTGAAGAGAAAAACGCCGGTTGAAAAGGATTGACATGACAATCTGGATTATCATGAAGGTTTGGTATTCACATAGAAATATGAGAACACCTCTTAGGAAAGGTATGGATTCAACACTTGACTTCAAAGCAACTCCAATACCACAAACCAAAAAAAAGGATTGGCTTGCAAAATAAGCCGAAACAACCATATGATAGACCCCATATCATATCATGTGTCTGTTGGAAAGATATTCTAGGAGCTACTTTAATTCCCACTTATAAACTCCCGAAACTTTCTGGTTATGCAATCAGGTGTTGGGGATACAGGGGAAGCATAATATCTCACCCAAACTAACAATTCCTACATCCAGTTGTATCCATCCTTCAACACATAACCAAGAAACCTTGGGAAATCGTGTACCTCAACCTTCGAAAAGCATCCGTTATACGAGTTATGGCAATACTCCTGAACTCCCGCCCCAGTACTGGGTGGCATCGAGGTTACCTCACCAAGAACTTCATAAAAGTGATTTTCGATGTCGGCGAACTCAGGTATTCCAGAACTACAACGATAAAATTGTGACGACAACACCTCGGAGCTCAACTCCCCGGGACACTGCAACAACCCCTAAATGTCAGGAGGCACCAAGAACAATGTTCTCATCACGAAACCATCGGAACGATTCCAAGATACCCGCGTGATCCTAAAAAAATCGTGAAATTTTAAGGAGAGAAGAGTCAAAACTCTACGTCAGGAGGCCTCACCAGAGCGACGAAGAGACTAAGGAGTAAAAAGAATCCTACTCTCCGATATATATAATCCTAAGACTCAAAACATTTTCTTCTAGACTCAACAACGTCAGCGATTCGATCAAGCAGGGGGGCTCCTAAGTTGGGGAAGGCTCTGATTACCAACTTGTAACAACCACGATGCGGCTATATCTCCCACGTGTCGGAGCACGACTTATAGGCATAACCGCATAGTAGGCATGTCACAAGAGGGGTAATCTTTACACATCCCATGTACTGAATAAGGAAGGGATACAGAGTTGGCTTACAATCGCCACTTCACACTGTCGGATTTCGGGCTCCGCAAAACCCTTAAGATTCGAACACAGGGGCGTGACAAAGATCTCTCCCACTACACGTCTACCTAGCGCCTTGCTCTTCTCCTGGTGGTTGGAATGGAATGCAAGCAAGCTAACAAGTAGAGCACACAAGAGTTTACCTAGGTTCAGGCCACCGTGCGATGTAAAACCCTACGTCCTACTTTAGTGGATTGGCCTCGCGAGGGCTCGAGTATGAACAAGTACAGCTCAAGAAGGGTGAGGAGGTGGATGTTCTTGCTCCTTTTCTAGTCTAAGTCCCAATGGGTCGACCCCCCTCTATGATGGAACCCTAGCTACTTATATAGGCGGCCAGGGTCCTCTTCCCCCAAAATGTTTAGGCGGGAAGGGAATCCCACAACGGCCATTTGAGTGGGAACACAAGGACGCTCCTATCCTGACAAAAGGTGGTCTTCGCCTGCAAGGAGGGCGGGCGGTGACGCGGTGGTGGGCTCGATGATGACATCCTTCCTGCCGTCCTTGCGGTCTTCGGTCTTGTTGCACCAAAGGGGAAACCTTTGTCTCGCCCCTCGGGAACCTGTGCCTGTGCAGTCTCCTTTGCACCAATATGGAAACTGCACCCACTGGCGCGCTCTGGCACCCGCTGGCACAGTTTGTCATGGCTTGCGTCACTGCCTCCTCCTGAGGCAACCCTTGCCTTGAGATCTCTGCCCTCCCAAAGCAGCCTAGCCGAGGCCACTCTAGGGAGAGGTCTTGGTCGCCCCTCCAGAGCAGCCTAGGTGAGGCCGCTCCCTGAGGGGGTCTTGGTCATTCTCCTCACAAAGGCTGGCCCCCTCGCGAGGGTCTTGAGCAGACGGTCGATCAGTTGGGCCCTACCTGGCCGTACCAGGAACGTGACGTAGGCCGCAGACAGGCAAGTCTGGGTACCCTGGTTCCCAGTACGCCGACAGTAGCCCCAGGGCCCAAGGCGCGCGCGGAGTTGGCTTCTGGGCGAAGCCTAGGTGAGGACGAAGTGCCGCCGGCCCCAAAGACTGTGGGCCAGGCCGGCGCGTGACGGTTGGATGGGACGTGTCGACTCCACTCCCCACGCAGCCTTGGTAACCATGTGACTTGACAAAAGAGCCTGTCTTCTCCGGACAGGGGTTATTGCTCCCTTTCTTCTTGCTCAGAGCCCCTTCTCCTCCGCCTCCGATCTTCTCGGATCCCTTGCCTTCCCCGACGCCTTCGGCAATGGCGAAGAAGGGCAAGGGTGCCGTGCAAGTGCCTGGGTCTGGTTCCTCTCCGGTGGCGGTGCTCGAGGAGTCTTCCGTCGCCACGGAGGGGGACTACACGGAAGTCCAGTCCTTCCTCTCAAGCGAGAATAATGAGCATGGCCCGACGAAGATCCTGGTCGGGTCGGCTACTGCGCCGGCTTTGACGACGACCTGCTACCCATTCTTCCTCCACAGCATCTTCGTTGGGCTTTTGCCGCCCTTCTCTGATTCTTATATGCTATCTTGGACCACTACCAGGTGCACGCCCTTCATATCCAGCCTCGCTCCCTCCTCGTCTTGTCGTTGTTCGCCTTCTATTGCGAGGCATTCATGGGGGTGAGGCCGACTGTCGCCCTCTTCCGCCACCTCTTCGTCGTCCAGCTGTACAAGGAGGGCCCGTGTTCGGCGTGCATCTCCTTCATCTTTCAGCGCAAGGGCTGCCGGTTGATGAAGGCGGGGAAGAAGATAGACACCTATCGGAAGAGATGGGTCTATTTGGATGCTCAGCACACGCACTCGTTGCTGGCGCTGCCTACCGCCCTTCCGCAGAAGCGCGCCTGCTAGAGCCATGTGAAGATTACTGATCCCGAGGCTGGGCCCGTGTTGGCGAGGATTGAGGCCGATATGGCCTCGAGGCTCGAGGGGGTACATTGGTGAAGTTGTTCCTGAGGCTGCGCCTGGCGCCACTCTAGGCGCACTCGCGTCCCATATGGGACTTGATGGGGGATGATGACAAGCTCCGACTGCGCTCGGGGATGCTGCCCTCCTCTGATCTGGACCTCACCTCAAGCATTCTCCTGGAGACGATGCCTGCGGACCTTCCGGTGGCCCACCTGCCGTTGTACCGCCGTCCTGACAAGGCCGAGCGGTTGGAGGCCGTGTCAGGCTATGTCGAGGTGGCTGCGCTTGCTCCGTCCATGGTTGATGTGTCTTCTGGTGGCGAAGAGGAGAGCGAGGAGGAGGAGGAAGACTCTAAGAAGGCCCTCGGGGACCTGGACCTGAATCTTGACGACGCCTCCTCCACGGGATCCGTTGAGGAGCTGTCGTAGAGCTGGAGTAGCTGGGCAGCCCAGGGACGTCACCCCGCGTCGATCTGGACGCTCTTCGTCCGGAGGGGGCCACGCAGCGACTCCCGGGCGGAGCTCTGCCCCGACAAGGCCAGCGGCCACTGTTGTGCCCAAATCTTAGGCCTCGCGTCTTGCCAATGTTCGGGCCAGCGGCATGGCCCCGGCGAAGGAAACCGCTGCCGATCTGTTAGCGAAGAGGAGGGCGCGCCAAGCTTCTGACGCGTGAGTGCAGATTCTTCCGTTCTTCTATTGCCCATTGCGCTTCTGATGCACGTTTCTTGATGCAGTAGCATTGGTGGCGTGTTGAAGAAGATGAAGGGAGGGGCCACTTCTCAAAGTCCCACCCCTCCTGCTGCTGCTGCCGCTGCCGCCGTGGTGCCAGACGCCTCAGCCAGCCAAACTGCTGAGCATGTGGTGGCGTTGCCCCCAGTGGACTCCGCTGTAGTTCCTCGCGAGGGCCGGGTGACCCCTACTCCCGCCATGCCAGCGAAGGGACCATGAGCCCCCAAGCCCTCGGCCGAGCGGGCGGTCGTGGTGGCGTCCCCTCGTCAGCAGGTGAGATCTGGTCCTGAGGCCTTGGAGGCGGCCTTCGCTGCGCTAAACCAGCTCCACGTTGTCTTTCGGGACGGTGATGACCGTGCGGTGGACGCCCACTTGGGCCTACTCTCGGGGTGGCTGCAAGCTGAGGAGTCCGTGTAGGCCTGGAGTCAGGCTTCAGCGGCCGTCGCCGAGGGTCGGGAGGATGCTGCCTTGGCTGCACGGGCACGGGAGACCGCGGAAGCCCAGGCAGCATCCTCCGAGAAGCATCGTCAGGAGGCGGAGGACGAGCTTAAGACCCTTCATGAGGAGAGCGCAAAGCATGCCCTGGATCTTGAGAGGTTGGAGAAGGAGCTCCAGGGCGAGAAGGCTGAGACATCGCGGTTGTAGGAGGAGCAGCTCGCCGATCGCGCGAGCCTGGAGAAGCTGAAGACATAGGCCGAGGAAGCCAAGGCGTCCCAAGCCAAGCGCGAGGACGAGCTGAAGGCCAGGGAGGATGCCCTCGCAGCCTCGGAGAAGACGGCGACGGTGGGCCGTGAGGCCCTCGCCGCCTTCGAGCTCGAGGCACACAGGCTGCTGCGGATCGCCTATGGGGAGGGGTTCGAAGAGCCGCTGGCCACCCTGGAGGATGGCGCCACCGGGCTCCTAGCTACACTTGTGAAGGCCCTGGGCGACGTGGCATCTGCAATCGGTCAGTTAGCTGATACTGAGAGCCGGTCGCTTCTTACCTCTGCCTTGGCGCAGGTGTGCGGCCATTTCTTCCTTCGTGACCCCAGCTTCGACCTGGCCACGCTATCCCAGCCGCTGGCTACGAGCCTGGGGGGCGTGGCTTCTGAGTGTGTGGAGGATAAGGTCAAAGAGCTGGTGGAGGCGTTCCTTCTGGCTGCTGCTGATGCGTCTGAAGAGGCGGAAGCTGATGCCGGCGCGTCTGGCGATGCCAGACCTGTTCCTAGTGAGGAGAATGTGAGTGCCTTGAGGAGGCATGAGACTTGTTTGAATTTGATGAACTTGAGCTTCATTGTAATAGCTAGGCTTTGAATTCTGTGATTTCCGTGCTTGCTTCCATTCATGTTTGCTTAAGTGCTCTGCGTCGGCAGGGCCCAGCCTCGCGCATACCTTGATCGCCATTGAGCCCTCTGGGTCACCAGGGCAGGCTCAAGGAATGAGGGGCTACGTGACTAGTGAGGCCCGTGGGTCACGATGCCCAGGGGTCCCCCTTAACACTCAAGCGACCGTTTGCGTTCTGCGTCGGCAGGGCCCAGCCCCGCGCATACCTCGACCGCCGTTGAGCACCGGGCCCAAGGAGTGAGGGGCTACGTGACTAGTGAGACCCCTGGGTCACGGTGCCCAGGGTCCCCCTTGACGTAGGAACGACTCTCATGAGGGAGAACGAGCACCATACCTTGCTCACGAGCCTTCGCCTAGGATGGGGCACGAGAAAGCCAGGTATCTGGGCACCTGGTAGGGTGGTGTCTGCCAGGCGTGACCTGAGCATAGCCCCCATGCCTAGCCCCCCTCGCAATACCCTTCCAAGGAGAAGATGTAAGCGTTGTGAGATGAAAAGCTCCCTGAGGTTGGTGCGACCGCTGGGGGCGGCCCTCACTTGTTTATAACTAGCGCGGAGCATAGAGCTACCACACTTGCATGGAGTGTGGGAATAACCGCTCCTCTGTCGTATCGGCCAGCGCGGAGCTTGGTGCTTCCACTGGTTCATGGGCACAACCACTCCTCGGTCTTGCCAGCGCGGAGCTAAGCACTTCCACTGGATCATGGGAGGGGAGCCTCCCACCGGGAGAGACTCCCGGGTGTGTAAAGCCCGTCCGGACACGTGGCTTGCACGGCGGGACAACCAGGGTGTATATGGGCCCTCCTCAGGCCGAGCTGAATGACTCTGAGGAAGTTCTCGCGAGCATACACATCACTTACGAGACCCTACCCTGAGGTGGGTTGCGCCTAAGTCTTCTTCTGCAAAACGTGAAAAGAGATGGGTTGCCTAGACCTGCGCCGAATGCATCTCCAGAGGGCATTGCATGAGAAGGCCATAGCACCAACGACCCCAGGAGGTGACGTTAGCGGGACCGGCCCGTAAGACAGAGCTCAGCCGCTGGATTTATCGATGTTGCAGGGACGGACCCGAGCACAGACGTCGTGCCCAGTCTTCTCATGCTATAGTCCAAAAGATAAACAACCGGCGCGTGGTTCCCACGGGAGCGAGGCACCTGCCACGGGCCCCTACTTACCCACCAACGATTAGCCCATGCGAGAACAAGGCACCAAGGACCACAGGAGGTGACGTCACAGGAATGGCTCACGAGACAGAGCTCAGCACTTGGGTTTAGCGACGCTGCAGGGACGGACCCGAGCACAGACGTCGTGCCAGTCCTTAATCATGGGGCGGTCGCGGAGGGCTCACAAGGGCTCATGACCTTAGTGGCGGTGAGGGTGCCAACCATATAGATGATGCAAAAGGAAGCAACCAGTTCTGATTCATGCGCAAAAAGAGACAGCTGTGGGGGGTAAGCCCCCAGCAGCTCGAGGATGATGCAGCCCGAGGGGCGCCCTCGACAGAATACCTGAGACATCACCTAGTACTTGCCGCTAAAGAGGAGTTGGGGTAGCTAGAGACGCGAGCCATGCAGGTTGCTCCTGAGGAGAGCCGAGCTCCCAAGGCCCACGGGCTCTGGAGGCCCTCAGCGGTCGCGGGGGTCCTGGTCCTTCTCCGTCAGGACCGCCTGCCGCTGAGCCTCCTGGGCCCCCACGACCTATTGTACGAAGTGCTGGTATGTGACGGTCGCGTTGCGGAGGCCAGATGGGAAGGCCCTCCTCTAGCCGACCGCCATCGGCTGGAGGAGGCCCTGGGCGGCAGCCCTATTGAGGCTCGGGATGTCGATGCAGACGCGAAACTGGTTGCTTGGGTCTTGAGTAGGTGGGTAAGGTTCCTTGGTAGCTTGGTCGATATTGTCCCGAGCCCCCAGCATTATGAGGCTCACGCTGGGCTCATGACGACGTGCGGCGGGGCATGCCCGTGAGTGGTGCCCGGGCACCTCCCTCACGACCAGGTCCAGGGTCCTCCTGAGGGGAGCCCTCGAGCCCATCCTGAGAGGGGTCTTGGGTGCGCCTCCCTATGCAGGGGCGGAGGGCGCCTCGTCAGTAGGCGCGAAGCTTGAAGTGGTGCCGTCGGGAGCCCCCGAGGCCTGAGAGTCGGGCAGTTGCTTCTTCTTCTTGGGGGCGGTCATCACAGCGAAGACGGCTCTGTCTCCGTCGGAGCTCTCGATCGCCGTAGTCTGGTAGGCGCGCTCCAGAGAACACACTGCTTCCTTCTCGTCGCAGGCGATTGTGATGACTCCACCGCTTCCAGGCATCTTGAGGACATTGTAGCCATGATGGGTCGCCGCCATAAACTTGGAGAGGGCCGGGTACCCTAGGATGGCATTGTACGGGAGGTTGATGTTGGCAACGCCAAAGTCGATGAGCTTGGTGTGGTAGTTGTCGCGGTCACCGAAGGTGACGGGGAGGTAGACCTGCCCCATCGAGAGGGTGGAGCCATCTGTGACTCCATAAAATGGCTTGGTCGGGTGCAGCTGATCGTAGAGTCTCGAAGATCTAGACGGAGAGGACGTTGAGCCCTGCCCCACTGTCCATGAGGTTCTTGGTCACGCGGACATTACTGATGGACGGGGTGCAGAGCATCGGGAGAGTGCCCAGCACAGTGGTGCACCTGAGCTGATCCTTGGGGTCGAAGGCGATGGTCTGCTTGGCCAACCTGAGGTTGCGCGCGGCGTCGGGCCTGGGGAGCGCTGCATTCACCTCACAAGCGAACTGCTTGAAGATGCGGTGAGAAGCCGGAGCGTGGGCTCCTCCCAGGATGCACGCGACCCCGCGTGGCTCCTAGAAGCCCCCTGCTTCGTCTCCCTAGCAGTCGTCGTTGTTCCTTCTTGGCGGTGGTGGCAGCGGAGGCAGGCCCGTGTTGCCCTGAGGGCGACCCTCACGGGGCTGGTCATGCCAGGGGCGTCATGAGGCTGCTCCTGCCAATGGTCTTCACGAGGCTTGAGTTCCTGCCCCATCCTTGGCGTGAGTTCCTGCCGTCCCAGCGTCCTCTGCCACGGCCTCCTCCGCGGCCATAGCCACGGTTGTCGAGCTCAGGGCGCTGCCCGACGCGCATCGCCCTGAGCCGTCCGTACTGCGTCTTCCATGATGTCCATAGCCATAACACCTGGTTCCACGGCTAGCATGGCTGGTCCCTTGCGCTTTGCTTCCTTGGCCTTGGTCTTCTTGTCGTCGGCCTCCGCCTCAGGCAGTTCCATGAGGGAGAGGCGGCCTTCCTCTGCCCTTGTGCACTTCGCCAAGAAATTGAACATCTTGAGGGCCGTGCACAGGTCCTCGTGGATGGCAAGCTCTTCCTTCATCCTGACATCACGGACACCGTCGGAGAACGCTGAGATGATGGCCTCGTCGGAGACCCTGGGGATCTTGAGGCGCACGGTGTTGAAGCATTGGATGTACTTCTACAGGGTCTCCCCAGACTGCTGCTTCACGCGGCGCAGGTCTGCGGCCGTTGGAGCTCGGTCGCGGGTACCTTGGAAGTTGGCGATGAAGCGCTCGCGAAGCTCCTCCCAGGAGGAGATGGATCCTGGAGGAAGGTTCAGGAGCCAGGAGCGCGCACCATCCTTGAGGGCCATGGGGAACCAATTCGCCATGACCTGCTCGGTGCCGTTCGCCGCCTCGATGCTGAGCTCATAGAGCTGGAGGAACTCCGCCGGATCGGCGGTGCCATCGTAACATGGAGGAAGATCCGGCTTGAACTTGCCGGGCCAGATGAGGCACCGTTGCTCAGGAGCTAGGGCGCGGCATCCAGCCACGCTCATGATTGTTGGCGCCCCCTGCGCCTGCGGTGCTGGATCTTGGGGTGCGGGCGCCACACCTCCTGTGGGACGCGGTTCTAGTGCTGTTGAGCGGGGAGCACACACGCTTCTGCCTGGGGGCGCGGGACCACCTGGCAGCTCTCCTCGTCGCGCGCGGGGGCCCTGCGGGGCTGATCGTGCCCTGAGCCCCTGGCCGGCGCCGCAAGGTGGAGGTGGGGGCGGAGCACCGTGGTCCTCGTTCCCCGCCATGGGCGACGGAGGGCGAGAGGAATGGTTTGGTGCGGGCGCCTCTCCTGCGGCGTTGACGAGCTCGGTGATGTAGTGGAGCCACTCGTCATAGAGGTTGTCCGCCGGTTGGTAGCGTAGGAGCTCCCGCGCCATCAGTAGCGCAGGCTGCTGGTAGATCGGCCCGCGGCGGACCAGCGAGCATGACGCCGCGGCCGGCGATGGTGACGGGGTCGCCGTGCGGCATTCGCGCCGCACGGACAATGGCAGCGATGAGTCCTGCTGCTCGTGAACGGCTGGGTCCGTGGCCGCGTTGGCGAACGACGAGTTGGGGCGGAGTGGTGCGCCGTTACCCGCGGGCGCCGTCTGAGCGACGTTGGCGGCGCGGCGGGCGGCACGTGCTCGGCGAGTGTCCACCATGGCGGTGAAACAAGGTCGACGGAGAAGAGCAGAGCGAGGTCGTCGGAGAAGCGAGATTTCGACACGCCCCCTACCTGGCGCGCCAAATGTCAGATTGCGGGCTCTGCAAAACCCTTAAGATTCGAACACAGGGGCGTGACGAAGATCTCTCCCACTACACGTCTACCTAGCGCCTCGCTCTTCTCCTGGTGGTGGGAATGGAATGTAAGCAAGCAAACAAGTAGAGCACACAAGTGTTTACCCAGGTTGAGGCCACCTTGCGGTGTAAAACCCTACGTCCTGCTTTAGTGGATTGGCCTCACGAGGGCTCGAGTATGAACAAGTACAGTGGTTTCCTGAGCTCAGGAGGCGAGCTCAACAAGGGTGAGGAGGCAGATGTTCTTGCTCCTTTTCTAGTCTAAGTCCCAATGGTCAATCCCCCTCTATGCTGGAACCCTAGCTACTTATATAGGCGGCCAGGGTCCTCTTCCCCCGAAATGTTTAGGCGGGAAGGGAATCCCACAACGACCATTTGAGCGGGAACACAAGGATGCTCCTATCCTGACAAAAGGTGGTCTTTGCCTGCAAGGAGGGCAGGCGGTGACGTGGTGGTGGGCTCGGTGATGACATCCTTCCTGCCTTCCTTACGGTCTTCGGTCTTGTTACACCAAAGGGAAACCTTTGTCTCGCCCCTCGGGAACCTGCGCCTGTGCGGTCTCCTTTGCACCGGTATGGAAACTGCGCCCGCTGGCACGCGCTGGCGCCCGCTGGCACGGTTCGTCATGGCTTGCGTCACTGCCTCCTCCTGAGGCAGCCCTTGCCTTGAGATCTCCGCCCTCCCGAAGCATCCTAGCCGAGGCCACTCTAGGGAGAGGTCTTGGTCGCCCCTCCGGAGCATCCTAGGTGAGGCCGCTCCTTAAGGGGGTCTTGGTTGTTCTCCTCGCGAGGGCTGGCACCCTCGCGAGGGTCTTGAGCAGACGATCGATCAGCTGGGCCCTACTGACCGTACCAGGAACGCGACATGGGCCGCATACAGGCAAATCTGGCTACCCTGGTTCCCAGTACGCCGACACACACAATACATAAATATAGCATTACATCATCCAGATACAATCAAGGTCTGACTACGGAACCAAATAAAGAAAGACAACCCCTAATGTAATAGATCCCCGATCGCCCCAACTGGGCTCCCCTACTGATCGACAGGAAACGAAACAACCTTCACATAAACTAACCCGAAGAAGCAACACTGGAATGAAGCAAACAACCTTCACATAAACATGGCATGATGCACAACCATGTATGACGCATGTCCGATTTAAAGAGGCATGGCATGGCAAAGTGCACAAACAATACTACAAATTAAGTGGAGCTCAATATGCAACGAGTTACATATTGACGAAACACCACATGACATATTTAGTTCTCTCTCGGTTATGTACTCATCAATATTAAATGTTGTTAAACAAGGCAAGAGGTGAAGCATAAGAAAACTACCTATCTAGGAAAGTTTAAATGAGGCCGGGACAACAAACAACAATTCCGGAAAATCCTCATGTGCAAAATATGGATTTGGTACTATTCTGCCCTAAACATGATTTTAGAGTTGTTAAACATGCAAGAAGAGTGCACCATGTTAAACTAGGCATTTTTCCACCCCATCTACATATAACGTTTATTAAATTTGGAGCTACGGTTATTTAGTTATGAATTAAATCATTTTAACATGGCATTTATGCAAATTAATGCAAACAATATTTTAAAAAAATTCATCATGGATGAAAGTTGCATACTGTTAAAGAACATGAAAATCTAAGCAAGATGCATATATGACATGTTTCATTTGGGTGCATGGATATTTAGATATGAGCATTGCAAATCAGTGACAAAACTGTAATTATGCAATGCACTGGAAAATAACGAAATCCATAGGCAGAGGATAAAAATGCACGGGCCAGAAGTGGAATCGGGCCCAAGTGTGTGTGTGTGCAGAAGAAAATAGAAAAACGAGGTGCCTAGGGCTCGAACCCACAACCTCTCCAATGAAAACAGATACTGCTAGCCACCGTGCTAGACTGGTGTTTGTGTTACAAAGAGTGATTGATTGCTCTTGTGTGGCTGGGAAAAGAACAACAGTTCAAAAACAAAACAAAGAGGGTTATGCCCGAGATCGCCTAGATATGCCCGAGGTGCATTAACAACTGTGCTGGTGCTATACTGGTGCACAAAGAGGGTTCATGCTTAGATGAACTAAAGAAGGTTGGGGTTCTCTTCTAAATGGCGGACGGCTAATTCTCGTCGGCGACAGGAACAAGCAGCGGCGACTGCTGCGGCTACCAAGCACAGGCGGGGGTGCGGAAAAGGCTTGCGGTGGTCGCGGTGGGATGTGCGAATGATGTGTGTGCTATGCAGGAAGGGCGCATGGGTGTGAGGAGCTTGAGCACCTCTTCCATGGCGTACAGGATGCAATCGACAGATGCAATCGAGGCAAGGCGAGGCCCTTGCGCAGGCGTGCGAGGGGAACTGGCAAAGACGCGATCATGGAGGCTGTGTGTGGGATTAGCAAGCAAAAGCTGCGGCACAAACACGAACTTGAACTCACGCCATGGCGCTCATGGCGACCGCGAGTTCTTGATAGTCTGGACAATGTCTACGGGAATGAAACACACGGGAGAGGAAGGCTAAGAGGAGCAGATCGTCACCGTGGGGGTGATGCTGGAGTCGTACAGGTTCGCGGTGACCGGAGACAGCGGGAGGACGTGATGATCGACGGAGGCGCTCGGGTCTGTGAAGTAGAGGAAGCAGAGGAAGAAGGGGAAGTCGTGGACGGAGTCCTTGGGCTCGTCTGTGCACGCGAATGACATCGGGGCGGCCTCCTCTTGCACCTACATGAAGAAACGGGGACCCAGGGGCTCTCCTATGCCGGCGATGAGCTCGTGGCCGCCCCGGCCATGGCTCCTGGAGGTGGGGGAAGCAGGTGCGTGGGGAGTGGCCAACCTCCTGGTGGCGGCGGAGGAGGGAAAGAAGAGGATGGGGGAACCCTAGGGCGGAGGCTGCAGGGTCTAAAAGGAAGGGTGCGGGCGCCGTGGCTTGCCACCGAGGCTATGTGCGGGCGCCCATCTAGGTTTTACCATGAGGGAGAGCGAGTGAGGGAGGTGGAAGGAAAAGGTGAGGGGGAGAGGATGACAGGTGGGGCCAGTGGGGTGTACAATTGGCATTGGGAGGATTTTTACCAAGGGAGGAGATGGTGGGCTACGGCGCTAGGCGGGAGCTGGGCCTCGGCTGCGCTCCAGGTAAGCCATTCTCTTCTCTTTAAATTTCTATTTATTCACATAAACAAAATAAACCGAATTTAAGAGAAAGGCCAGGGGTTATGGGAAGGAATATGAGAGATATAAACATATGTATGAACTCCTGGTTTTATGCACTATTTGAATAAATTGCTTTGGCAATTTTTAGAGGTAGAAAAATAATCCAAGTTTGAATTAAATTCAAACTTGATGCATTTTTGAACCCAAACAAAACGTCTTCAAATGAGGTGAAAATTGGTAGAGAGGGTTTAGGCATGGTGAACTAGCATTAGGAAAAGAATGAACATTTATGGAGGAGGGGAAAAGGTCACTTGCCAAAATGAAAGAAAGAAGAAGGAAGGAGGAGGTGATGATGCATGATCATACATGGAGCATCCAACAATGTAACATCCATAAATATGACAATGTAACATCCAACAATGTAACTCCCTAAGGCAGATCCTCCTCCCCGTGACCTTCGGCACGCGCGACAACTACCGCACCGAGCTCATCGACTTCGACATCGCCCGCATTGGCCTCCCATACAACGCCATCCTCGGGTACCCAGCTCTGGCCCAATTCATGGTGGCAACCAATCCTTCTTACAATCTCATGAAGATGCCGGGGAGACAGGGTGTCCTCACCGTCGAGGGGGACGCTAAGGAGGCCCTGGCGGTGCTCAAGCTTGCCCTCAAGGCCACCGCGATAGCACGACCCACCGCCACGGATACCTCCAAGGCCAAGGGAGCCGTACCAACCAAGAAGAAGCAGTTCTTCACTCAGGCCAAGGCAGAAACCAAGCAAGTGTTGGTCGAGGAGGACGGGTCCTCAGGGGCAACCTTTACCATAGGCGCCAACCTCGAGCCTGCTCAAGGAGAGGCGCTAGTGAAGTTTTTGTGTGCAAACAAGGGAGTGTTCGCCTGGGAGCCCAATCAGCTGGTAGGGATCCCAAGAGAGGTGATAGAGCATCGCCTGAAGGTGTGCCCCAACGTACGCCCTGTGAAGCAGAAGGCAAAGCGGCAGTCCACGGAGAAGCAAGCTTTCATCGTCCAAGAAACTCGCAAGTTGGAGGCTGTGGGTGTCATACGCAAAGTTTGGTACCCCGAGTGGCTGACGAACCCCGTCGTCGTCCCCAAGAAAGGTGGGAAGGGGTGGACGTGCATCGACTTCACCAACCTCAACAAGGCCTGCCCCCAAGATCCGCTCCTACTTCCACGCATCGACCAGATCATCGACTCCACCGCCGAGTGCGACTTGCTATGCTTCCTGGATGCGTTCTCTGGTTATCACCAGATCAAGATGGCAGTAGAAGATGTGGAGAAGATGGCCTTCCTGACCCTGTGTGGGGTGTACTTCTACACCTGCATGCCGTCCGGGTTGCGCAACACGGGCGCAACCTTCCAGCGACTCATGCACATCGCCTTAGGGAAACAACTTGGGAGAAATGCTGAAGCCTACATCGACGACATCGTGGTAACGTCTCGGGAGGCGGGAACCTTGATCCAAGACCTAGAGGAGACCTTTGAAAGCCTTCGCTAGGTGGACTTGCGGCTCAATCCGGAGAAATGCGTGTTTGGCATCCCTTCCGGCAAGCTGCTGGGTTTCCTGGTGTCCCACAGGGGGATCGAGGCCAACCGAGAGAAGGTGAAGGCCATTGAAGACATGAGTCCACCGCAGACCCTCAAGGAAATGCAAAAGTTGGCTGGTCGGGTGACTGCGTTAGGGCGCTTCATCTCCAAGCTGGGAGAGCGCGCCCTACCCTTCTTCAAGCTGATGAAAAGGAAGGGCCCGTTCGAGTGGACCCCGAAGGCCGGCCAAGCTTTTCAAGACCTCAAGAGATACCTGACCAGCCCTCAAGTGATAGTAGCACCTGATACGTCTTCGTCGTATCTACTTTTCCAAACACTTTTGCCCTTGTTTTGGACTCTAACTTGTATGATTTGAATGGAACTAACCCGGACTGACGTTGTTTTTAGCAGAATTGCCATGGTGTTGTTTTATGTGCAGAAAACAAATATTCTCGGAATGACCTGAAACTCCATGGAACATCTTAGAAAAAATAATAAAAAATCCTCGCCAAAGATGAAGACCAGGGGGCCCACACCCTGTCAACGAGGGTGGGGGCACCCCCTCTAGGGCGCGCCCCCCTACCTCGTGGGCCCCCTGGATGTCCTCCGACGCCAACTCGAACTCTATATATTTTCTTTCGGAGAGAAAGAAAACCAGAGAGAAGAAATCATCGTGTTTTACGATACAGAGCCGCCACCAAGCCCTAAAACCTCTCGGGAGGGCTGATCTGGAGTCCGTTCGGGGCTCGGAGAGGGGGATTCGTCGCCGTCGTCATCATCAACCATCCTCCATCACCAATTTCATGATGCTCACCGCCATGCATGAGTAATTCCATCGTAGGCTTGCTGGACGGTGATGGGTTGGATGAGATTTATCATGTAATCGAGTTAGTTTTGTTAGGGTTTGATCCCTAGTATCCATTATGTTCTGAGATTGATGTTGCTATGACTTTGCTATGCTTAATGCTTGTCACTAGGGCCCGAGTGCCATGATTTCAGATCTGAACCTATTATGTTTTCATGAATATATGTGAGTTCCTGATCCTATCTTGCAAGTCTATAGTCACCTACTATGTGTTATGATCCGGCAACCCCGAAGTGACAATAATCGGGACCACTCCCGGTGATGACCATAGTTTGAGGAGTTCATGTATTCACTATGTGCTAATGCTTTGTTCCGGTTCTCTATTAAAAGGAGGCCTTAATATCCCTTAGTTTCCAATAGGACCCCGCTGCCATGGGAGGGTAGGACAAAAGATGTCATGCAAGTTCTTTTCCATAAGCACGTATGACTATATACGGAATACATGCCTACATTACATTGATGAATTGGAGCTAGTTCTGTGTCACCCAATGTTATGACTGTTACATGATGAACCGCATCCGGCACAATTATCCATCACTGATCCGGTGCCTATGAGTTCTCCATATACTGGTTTACGCTTATTTACTTTCCCGCTGCTACCGTTACAGTCACTACAAAATACCAAAAACATTACTTTTACTGTTGCTACTAAACACTTTGCTGCAGATACTAAGTTTCCAGGTGTGGTTGAATTGACAACTCAGCTGCTAACACTTGAGAATATTCTTTGGCTCCCCTTGTGTCGAATCAATAAATTTGGGTTGAATACTCTACCCTCGAAAGCTGTTGCGATCCCCTATACTTGTGGGTCATCAAGACTAATTTCTAGAACCGTTGCCGAGGAGCATAGCTCTATTCTTTGAGTCACTTGGGATTTATATCTACTGGACACTATGAAGAACTTGAAAGACGCTAAGACAACAATTTATCCCTCAACTACAAGGGGAGGTAAGGAACTGCCATCTAGCTTTGCACTTGATTCACCTGCTATTATGAGGAGGCTAGCGACACCTAAACCTGCTTTTGCTATTCGTTCCAATATGTCGCATGTTATTGATGATGCCACTTCTACTATGCACGATACTTATGATGAAACTGCTTCTATGCCTGATACTACTGTGCCCCTTGGTGAATTTCTTGATGAACAAATTGCTAGGGCTAGAGAAAAAGAAATTATTGAATCTGAATACGATGATGATAGTGATGATGAAAATATGCCTGTTATTCCTGAGGGTTATCTTTTTGATATGGAATCTTCTGCTGCTATTTTAGCTTGCAGGGATAGATATGAGCTTAAGAGGTTATTAGTTAAATGGAACAAAGAATCACTTAGAGATAAAATGAAACCCGACCCTGCTTTTGCTACTTCACCTATATGTGTTCCTGATAAGGATTATGAATTCTCTGTTGATCCTGATATAATGACTTTGGTTGAATCTGATCCATTTTATGGCTATGAATCAGAAACTGTTGTGGCACATCTTACTAAGTTAAATGATATAGCCGCCCTGTTTACAAATGATGAGAGATCGCGTTACTTTTATATACTCAAAATATTCTATTCTCATTAAAGGGTGATGCTAAGATATGGTTTAATTCTCTTGATCCTGGTTGTGTGCATAGTCCCCAGGATGTGATTTATTACTTCTCTGCTAAATATTTCCCTGCTCATAAGAAACAAGCTGCTTTGAGGGAAATATACAACTTTGTGCAAATTAAAGAAGAGAGTCTCCCACAAGCTTGGGGGAGGCTTCTCAAGTTACCTAATGCTTTGCCTGATCATCCTCTTAAGAAATCTGAAATACTTGATATCTTTTATAATGGACTAACCGATGCTTCCAGAGATTACCTGGATAGTTGTGTTGGTTCTCTTTTTAGGGAAAGAACACCGGATGAAGCTAAAATTCTATTGAATAATATGTTGACAAATGAAAATAATTGGGCACCTCCTCAGCCAGCTCCTACTCCAATTAATGAGCCTATTCCTAAACCAACTCCTAAGAAGAGAGGTGTTCTATTTCTCAGTCCCGAAGATATGCAAGAGGCTAAGAAATCTATGGAAGAAAAAGGTATTAAAGCTGAAGATGTTAAGAATTTACCTCCTATTGAAGAAATACATGGTCTTAATATACCGCCTGTTGAAGAAACATATGATCTCAATTCTTTATTTATTAAAGAACCTCCTGATCCCGTTATCCTGACACAGGTAGTAAAGGTAAATTCTCTCTATAGATATGATAAAGCTGAAGTTGCTCCTACTAAAATTGCTAGTCAGTGCTTGGATGAGTTTGATAACTTTATGTTTAAGCAAGACGACTTCAATGCTTGTTTTGGTAGACAATTAAAAGAAAATGCTTATATGATTAGACGCTTGGGTGATTATATGGCTAATATTAAAGGTGAACTTAAACTTGTTAGCAAACATGCTTCTATGGTTACCATGCAAGTAGAACAAGTGCTTAAAGCTCAAAAAGAAGTGCTTGATGAAATGAATAGTAAGAAAAATGATTATGTTGTTAGAGTGGCTACTAGAACTGGTAGAATGACTCAGGAACCTTTGTATCCTGAAGGCCACCCTAAGAGAATTGAGCAAGATTCTCAGAGAAATAATATTGATGTTTCTCGTTCTTCTAAAAAGAAGAAAAAGAAAAATGATAGAACTGTGCAAACTTCTAGTGAACCTATTGCTGAACCACCTGATAATCCAAATGATATATCTATGTCTGATGCTGAAACACAATCTGGTAATGAACATGAACCTAATGAAAATATTAATGATGATGTTCATGATGATGCTCAACCTAGTAATGACAATGATGTAGAAATTGAACCTGTTGTTGATCTTGATAACCCACAATCAAAGAATCAACGTTATGATAAAAGAGACTTTGTTGCTAGGAAATATGGTAAAGAAAGGGAACCTTGGGTTTAGAAACCCATGCGTTTTCCTCCAAAACCATCCAAGAAAAAGGATGACGAGGATTTTGAGCACTTTGCTGAAATGATTAGGCCTCTCTCTTTATATACCTTGCTCCATTAAAAGAAATTATATTCAAACTGCTTTATGTGATCTTGGAGCCGGTGTTAGTGTTATGCCTCTCTCTTTATATCATAGACTTGACTTGAATAAGATGACACCTACCGAAATATCTTTGCAAATGGCTGATAAATCAACTGCTATACCTGTCGGTATTTGTGAGGATGTGCCTGTTGTGGTTGCAAACGTTACTATTTTAACGGACTTTGTTATTCTTGATATTCCCGCGGATGATAGTATGTCTATTATTCTTGGAAGACCTTTTCTTAATACTGCAGGGGCTGTTATTGATTGCAACAAAGGCAATGTCACTTTTCATGTTAATCGTAATGAGCATACGTTACACTTTCCGAGGAAACAACCTCAAGTTCATAGTATCAACTCCATTGGAAAAATTCCATCGATTATAATTGGAGGTTTTGAATTTCCTCTTCCTACTGTCAAAAAGAAATATGATATACTTATTATAGGGGATGTGCATATCCCCGTGGAGGTAACTTAGTGTTATTCGAAATTTCTCTGGTTTCATGATTATCGGAATGAGTTTGTTAACAAGACTTGATCAACCTTGTTAGTGGATTCTTTTTGATGAGCATGAGATGGATGAAACTAGAAGCACAACCTTCTGTACCCTCTCTATATTTTCTGTTATTTAGTAGAAATAAAGTAAAAATAGTTTTTTTCTGTCTGTTTCTTGGATTATCCGTGTAATATAAAAATATCCCGGAAATAAAAGTCCTCAGAATGACATGCCAATTTAATATGATTTTTTCGGGAATATTTGAGGATTTACTGTGCAAAAATTACCGCGGGAGGAGCTGCCACCTGGCCACGAGGGTGGTGGGTGCCCCCCTCTAGGGCGCGCCCCCTGCCTCGTGGGCCCACGGTGGCCCTCCTCCACTTATCCCAGCACCCATCTTCTTCCTCTGTCTCACACAAACCCGAAAAACCAACTCAAGCACGAGTTCCAGCCACTTTTGCTGTGATTTTCGATCTCATTGCTCAAAGCACCTCTCGCAAAACTGCTTGGGGAGATTGTTCCTTGGTATGTGACTCCTCCATTGGTCCAATTAGTTTTTGTTCTAGTGCTTTATTCTTTGCAAATTTGTGCTGCATAGGTGACCATGTTCTTGTGTTTGCATATCAAATTTATATGGTTCCAAGTAGTTCTAATGCTTGATATAGGCTCTAGGCACCTGTAGGAGTAGTTGCTATCCGTTTTATTGAAGTTGGTTCACTTTTGTTTGAAGTTACTAAAAATTTCAGATTATTTCAGAAAATAATGAGGAGACTTTTGAGGGGTTCATCGATCCGAAGCTCAAAGGATAAACAAAATGAAGAAGCTCAGAGGCCCAAATATAATTTGCCTCGTACCGCGGAGATCCGGCCATGTGAATGGCCCTCTGATAATTTCTTGAGAGAGAGGCCGGGATTTATGAGGACTTATATTCATTGATTAAGAGTGTTGGCCTCACCGACTTCGTCCGCGACCAACGTCCATAGTATCTCTTACTCACAAATACTTTTGTGGAAAACTTCTACTTTTTCCGTAAAGAGTCACCTCCTTTAGTAGAGTTTCATTTATATGACGTTGTGAAGAAAATGCCATTGTCTGAATTTTGCGCAGTCTGCAACATACCTCCTGATGGTATCTTAGAGGAACCACCTCGTAAAGAGTTGGAACCATTTATTAACCTTATCTCTATGGGAGAAACCAGGAAGGTTTCTGATGCAAGAATCACTAGCATACATTTTCGTGTGTTACACTATTTTGCTTTATTTGCTAGTCGATGCTTGATTGGTCGTGGGAACTGTGGGAACCTTAGTGTTCCTGATATTATTATTCTATTCCATGGTTTATACCGCGACAACACTGTCAGTATGGGAAAAATTATTGCTAGGCGGTTGAGTCTGAA
This sequence comes from Triticum aestivum, assembly GCF_018294505.1. NCBI lineage: Eukaryota > Viridiplantae > Streptophyta > Magnoliopsida > Poales > Poaceae > Triticum > Triticum aestivum. Next base: position 244,975,522 of record NC_057800.1, read on the forward strand.
CCGTACTAAAGGACAGGAATGGAGAGCTCAAATATAAGGACAGGAATGGAGAGCTCAAATATAAGTTATACTTTGATAAACATTATCCTGAAACTATTACGTTGCCTGCTCCTTCTTTGTTTAATTTTGTAGGACCCTACCTCGTTACATGGGCTGCCGTCCAAGCTTACAAGAATCCGGCACCAGCCCCGGAACAGGAACCACAAGATGAGCCTCCACGACAATCTGTTTATTCTTGGGATCCAGAGATGACTGTCAGCCAGTGGCAGTCAGAGTCTTCTTCATCATCACAGTATGATCCCAACTATTCTTCGTCGCAGTACGACCCCAACTACACCTATGGGTATCCGCCAGGCTATCCCTGGAAATAGACCAACTTAGGCCAAAAGCCTAAGCTTGGGGGAGTACGTATTTCTCACCGTCATTACATTTATGCTCACACACACTCATTGCTAGATGTCGGTGCTCATACTCTTTCACTGTAATATCCATGCTAGTTTATTTTCTTTTTCCTGCTTTCTTCTTGTGTGTTTGTTAAACCTTAAGAAAAAACCCCAAAAAATTACTAGTAGTTTATTTTTCTGCTGTAGTAGTAATAATTAAGAATAAAACCCAAAAATATTTCTCGTTCTTCTTTTGCTTGTTGGGAGCTTTCCCGTGTAAATAGTTTTATTTCTTTTCTTTTCTTTGGGGGTCAGTAGGAGAAGACCATAATTAAATTGTTGAAGTGGCTCTTATATGCATTATTGTTGATTTAACCCAGAGCCCATATTGCCTTGTCTTCTCCTTTTTATTGAATGCTCGCAGATTCCAACTTAGTCCAATGCATGTACACTCTTATTATTATTCACACCATTCGGTCGTGCAAGTGAAAGTCAATTATGATGATATATGATGGACTGACTGAGATGAGAAAAGCTGGTGAACTCGACCTATTTTGTTTTTGTAAATATGATGAGCCCCTCGTTCTTGATTCAGCTTATTATGAATAAACATGTTTGCAATGACAAATAGAGATCATAGTTGCTTGTGCCATGCTTGATTAGCTATGAGTTATAATGATTTACCTTGTGTGCCAACATGTTATTGCGATGATTATGATGTGGTATGATGGGGTGGTATCCTCCTTTGAATGATTTAAGTGACTTGACTTGGCACATGTTCACGCATGTAGTTGAAACAAATCAACATAGCCTTCACGATATTTATGTTCATGGTGGATTATATCCTACTCATGCTTGCATCCAATGTTTATTAATTTTAATGCATGTACATGGCTGTTGTCACTCTCTAGTTGGTCGCTTCCCAGTCTTTTGCTAGCCTTCACTTGTACTAAGCGGGAATACTGCTTGTGCATCCAATCCCTTAAACCCCAAAGTTATTCCAGATGAGTCCACTATACCTTCCTATATGTGGTATCTACCTACCGTTCCAAGTAAATTTGTATGTGCCAAACTCTAAACCTTCAAATAAACATTCTGTTTTGTATGCTTGAATAGCTCATGTATCAACCAAGGCTGTCCTTATCTTCCGTGTTAGGCGGGTTATTCTCAAGAGGAGTGGACTCCGCTCCTCACTCACGAGAAAATGGCTGGTCACCGGGATGCCCAGTCCCATGCTTTATGCAAACCAAATCAAAATTAATTGCAAACAAAACTCCCCCTGGGACCTGATGTATGTTGGAGACACTCGTTGTTTCGAGCAAGTCATGGATTGATGCTTGTTGGTGGAGGGGGAGTATAAACTTTACCATTCTGTTTGGGAACCGCCTATAATGTGTTTAGCATGGAAGATATCGCCATCTCTTAGTTGCTACGTTGACAATGTAAGTATACCGCTCAAAATACAATTTATCTCTATTTCAAAATCGAGCTCTGGCACCTCTACAAATCCCTGCTTCCATCTGCGAAGGGCCTATCCATTTACTTTTATGTCGAGTCATCACCCTCTTATTAAAAAGCACTAGTTGGAGAGCACAACTGTCATTTGCATTCATCACTATTAATCTATGGTGGATGTGACTATGATTGGATCTCTTTTACTGTGAATTACAATGTCTAGTCAGTCCTTGATCTTTAAAGGTGCTCTGCATTTATGTTTTGCGGTCTCAGAAAGGGCTAGCGAGATACCATCTTGTTATATCATATTATGATTGTATTGAGAAAGTGTTGTCATCCGAGATTTATTATTATGACTTGCTAGTTGATTATGCTATTGATATGAGTAATTATGAGACCTGAGAATTATTGCAAATCTGGTTAGTTATGATCTATGCCGAAAACTTGAATACTGGCTTGACATAGTTACAACAACAAGAGCAAACAGAGTTTGTAAAAGTTTTTTTTCTTTCTTTTAGTTTGTCAACTGAATTGCTTGAGGACAAGCAAGGGTTTAAGCTTGGGGGAGTTGATACGTCTGCGTCGTATCTACTTTTCCAAACACTTTTGCCCTTGTTTTGGACTCTAACTTGTATGATTTGAATGGAACTAACCCGGACTGACGCTGTTTTCAGCAGAATTTCCATGGTGTTGTTTTATGTGTAGAAAACAAATATTCTCGGAATGACCTGAAACTCCACGGAACATCTTAGAAAAAATAATAAAAAAATCCTCGCCAAAGATGAAGACCAGGGGGCCCACACCCTATCCACGAGGGTGGGGGGCGCGCCGCCCCTCTAGGGCGCGCCTTCCCTACCTCGTGGGCCCCATGGATGCCCTCCGACGCCAACTCCAACTCTATATATTTGCTTTCGGAGAGAAAAAAATCAGAGAGAAGAAATCATCGCGTTTTACGATACGGAGCCGCCGCCAAGCCCTAAAACCTCTCGGGAGGGCTGATCTGGAGTCCGTTCGGGGCTCCGGAGAGGGGGATTCGTCGCCGTCGTCATCATCAACCATCCTCCATCACCAATTTCATGATGCTCACCGCCATGCATGAGTAATTCCATCGTAGGCTTGCTGGACGGTGATGGGTTGGATGAGATTTATCATGTAATCGAGTTATTTTTGTTAGGGTTTGATCCCTAGTATCCATTATGTTCTGAGATTGATGTTGCTATGACTTTGCTATGCTTAATGCTTGTCACTAGGGCCCGAGTGCCATGATTTCAGATCTGAACCTACTATGTTTTCATGAATATATGTGAGTTCCTGATCCTATCTTGCAAGTCTATAGTCACCTACTATGTGTTATGATCCGGCAACCCCGAAGTGACAATAATCGGGACCACTCCCGGTGATGACCATAGTTTGAGGAGTTCATGTATTCACTATGTGCTAATGCTTTGTTCCGGTTCTCTATTAAAAGGAGGCCTTAATATCCCTTAGTTTCCAATAGGACCCCGCTGCCACGGGAGGGTAGGAGAAAAGATGTCATGCAAGTTCTTTTCCATAAGCACGTATGACTATATACGGAATACATGCCTACATTACATTGATGAATTGGAGCTAGTTCTGTGTCACCCTATGTTATGACAGTTACATGATGAACCGCATCCGGCATAATTATCCATCACTGATCCTCGAAAGCTGTTGCGATTCCCTATACTTGTGGGTCATCAGCGCCACGACCTCGTGAGCCCCTAGTGCTCTATCTTGCTGCCACCCGGTACTCAGCCAGCGCGGCCCTGGTGGCGGTTCGGGAAGAACACAAAGTCAAGGGTGCATCGTGCCACGCTACGCCTCCAGTACAGATGATGCAAGACCAGAAGGGCGCCACAAGGGCCGCAGCAGCAGCGGCAGAGGATTAGGCTTGGCAGGATGACACCCCCAAACTCGAGAAGACTTTAGCGAGCGACCAGGCATCGGGGGCTCTACGCCCTCAGGAGACACCCCAGTTTCTAGAAGACGCAAATCTCATCAGCACGCCTACCCTTGTCGAGCACCCGGTATACTTCGTCGGCACGGTGTAGTGGGACGCAAGAGCGTGGTACCCCATGCCTCAGAAGCAACTGCTCGCGCTCCTAGTGGCCTGGCGAAAGCTGCGGCACTACTTCCAGGGCCACCCCATCAAGGTCGTCTTAGCTTACCCATTGGAGAGAGTGCTCAGGAGCCCCAACTCTGCCGGAAGAGTCGCTGAATGGAACATCGAGTTGCAAGCATTCGAACTGGAGTTCAGTACTACCAGGGTCATCAAGGGGGCCGCGCTCGCTGATTTCGTGGCAGAATGGATAGATGCCCCGATGCTTGAAGAAGGCGAAGACCGGTCCCTCTCACCGGGAAGTGAGGCGCCTGACGGCTGGGTCATGTATTTTGATGGTTCCTTCGCGCGCCAGGGAGCGGGGGCTGGAGCAATACTCATCTCACCCACTCAGGAGAGGCTCTACCTCGTCGTGCAGCTCTACTTCCAGCAGGGCGAGAAGGTCTCCAACAACATTGCAGACTGTGAGGGTCTCATAGCCGGCCTGAAGGCTGCGGTGATGCTAGGGGTGAAGCTTCTCACTATCAGGGGCGACTCACAGCTCCTCGCCAACTTCTCCAACAAGGTATACGAGCCGAAGGACGAGCACATGGAAGCATACCTCGCGGAGTTGCGCAAGATGGAGAAGCAATTCCTGGGCCTGGAGTTGCAGCATGTGCCCTGCGGCACCAACAAGGAAGCAGATGACATTGCCAGGAGAGCATCCAAGCGACAGCCCCAGGAGCCTGGCGTCTTCGAGTACCGGCTCTTCAAGCCATCAGCAACGCCGCTGCTTTCAAGAACAACTCAGTCTCGGGAGGAACTCCCGCAGCCGCCAGCCTCAGGAGCCCCAGCCTGTGGCCCGACCTCTGGAGCACGCCTACTCCTCGCGCTCGAGCCCAGGAGGGATGCTGGACCAAGGAATTCAAGGAATACCTGATGCAAGGGACGTTGCGAGAAAAGGAGGAGGACGCGGAGCGCGTGGCCCGTCAGGCCACAACATACTGCATCTAGGACGGTGAGTTATACAGAAAGCGACCAAATGACGTTACACTGTGTTGTATCTCCAGGGAACAGGGAAAAGAGCTGATAGCTGACATACATGGCGGAGACTGTGGGCACCACTCGTCGTTGCGAACCCTCGTCGTCAAGGCATTCCAAAGTGGATTCTACTGGCCTACGGCGCTCAACGATGCGGCTGAGCTGGTGAAGTCCTGCGAGGCATGCCAATTCCACGCCAAGCAGATCCATCAGCCAGCTTAGGGCCTCCAGACCATCCCTCTCTCATGGCCGTTCACGGTCTGGGGGCTGGATATTCTGGGCCCGTTCCCTTGGGCGCCAGGGGGCTATCGATACCTCTATGTTGCCATCGACAAGTTCACCAAGTGGCCGGAGGTTGAAGACGTCCGTGCCAACCGAGCTGGCTCTGCAGTCAAGTTCATCAGGGGCCTCGTGAGCCGTTTTGGGGTCCCCAACCGCATCATCACCGATAACGGCTCGCGGTTCATTAGTAATCTCTTCAAGTCATATTGTGCTAACCTTGGAATGCAGATCTGCTACGCCTCAGTAGCACACCCCAGGAGCAATGGTCAGGCCGAACGCGCCAACGCGGAGGTCCTGAAGGGCCTCAAGACCAGGACCTTCAAGAAGAAGCTCGAGGCCTGTGGCAGGGGCTGGCACGACGAGCTCCAGTCTGTGTTGTGGTCGATCCGCACCACCGCCACCAAGCCAACGGGTGAAACCCCGTTCTTCCTCGTCTATGAAGAAGAAGCAAAATCCTCCCTCATGAGGTCGATCATCGCTCCGCACGAGTCCTGATGTTTGATGAGACATAGTAGGACGCCATGCGGGGGATGGACCTCGTGCTGGGGGAGGAACGACGCCGTGAAGCTGCATTACGGGTGACAAGATACCAGCAGGCGCTGTGGCGGTACCACTGCCGCAGCGTCCACTCCAGGACTCTTGAGGTGGGTGACCTCATCCTGATGCGGGTGCTCTCCAGGGAGGGGCTGCATAAGCTCTCACCCATGTGGGAGGGCCCATTCAAGGTCATCCACGTCTCCAGGCCTGGCGCCGCGCGCCTGGAGACACAGGACGGGGTACCTGTCCAGAACGCCTCGAACATCCAACACCTTCGGAAGTTCTACCCATGAAGAAATGCCTAGTGCCTGTGAAGAAGGCCCGGTGCATGTGAAGAAAGGCCCAGTGCCTATGAAGAAGGCCCGGTGCCTGTGAAGAAAGGCCCAGTGCCTGTGAAGAAGGCTCGATGCCTGTGAAGAAAGGCCCAGTGCCTGTGAAGCAAGGCCCCGTGCCTGTGAAGAATCGCCGCCCGTGACACTCTCACGTAATAATGAGTGGGGCTGTACACGCCTCGGAGTCTCAGGAGAGCCGCCCTTGGGCCTCGGGGGCTCCCTCCCATGCCGAGTGGCAGCACTTAGTTCCGCACTGGTGAGAAGACGTCGAAGACTAGACTACGTCCCGGACGCGGCTTTGCATTTGCTTTCTGAAGTTGGTTCGCCCCTCTTTTAATTGAAATTTGCTTTCTAGTGTCTCTCGCTGGTCCCTTTTTTTGCTTTCTGCCTCTGTTTCTGCCTTCGCCTCTTTGGTCGACCAGAACTCTCCCTCACGTCCATCACGAGGGGAATCAACAGGTACCTTCGTGAGCTTCCTCCTTCTGTCTTTTCGCGAGGCACCCTCGTTCGAGCCCACAAGCTGGCACACCTCTCCTAATCTATGCTTCGCATCGCGATACCCGTGGGGCACAGGCCCCATCGCCCTCCTGAGCTTAGCCGGGCCCCTCCTCGCGCTTCACGAAGGCGCGACAACAAGACGACCCACCACCGTCTTCGAACCAGGCACGACAGCGGGCGGCTGGTCGTAGCCGCCACTGCTGGAGCTGTCACTTGGGGAAGAGCGGCCATAGCCGGACGAGACGCGGTCGGCGCCAAGGGCGGGCGGCCGTTGAGGGAGTCCTGGACTAAGGGGTCCTCGGGCGTCTGGCCTGTTATCTGTGGGCCGGACTGATGGGCTGTGGAGATACAAAGACCGAAGACTGTACCCATATCCGAATGGGCCTCTCCTTGGCGTGGAAGGCAAGCTTGGCGAACAACTATCAAGATTCCATATTATGTAACCGACTCTATGTAACCCTAGATCCCCCCGGTGTCTATATAAACCGGAGGACTTAGTGTGGATAGGTAATACTCAATACCTTAGTCATACAAGCTAGGGTTCTAGGGTTTAGCCATTATGACCTCGTGCTAGATCAACTCTTGTAATACTCATACCCATCAATATCAATCAAGTAGGATGTAGGTTGTTACCTCCATCAAGAGGGCCCGAACCTGGGTAAAACTTCGTGTCCCCTTGATACGTCTCCAACGTATCTATAATTTTTGATTGCTCCATGCTATATTATCTACTGTTTTGGACATTATTGGGCTTTTATTATCCACTTTTATATTATTTTTGGGACTAACCTATTAGCCGGAGGCCCAGCCAAGAATTGCTGTTTTTTGCCTGTTTTAGGGTTTCGAAGAAAAGGAATATCAAACGGAGTCCAAACATAATGAAACCTTCGGGAACGTGATTTTCTCATCGAATAAGACCCTGGAGACTTGGACCCTACGTCAAAAAGGAAACAGGAGGCCACGAGGTAGGGGGGCGCGCCCACCCCTACCAGGCGCGCCCTCCACCCTCGTGGGCCCCCTGTTACTCCACCGACGTACTCCTTCCTCCTATATATATCCATGTACCCCCAAACAATCAGATACGGAGCCAAAACCCTAATTCCACCGTCGTAACTTTCTGTATCCACGAGATCCCATCTTGGGGCCTGTTTCGGAGCTCCGCCGGAGGGGGCGTCGATCACGGAGGGCTTCTACATCAACACCATAACCCTCCGATGAAGTGTGAGTAGTTTACCTCAGACCTACGGGTCCATAGTTAGTACCTAGATTGCTTCTTCCTTCTTTTTGGATCTCAATACAATGTTCTCCCCCTCTCTTGTGGAGAACTATTCGATGTAATCTTCTTTTTGCGGTGTGTTTGTTGAGACCGATGAATTGTGGGTTGATGATCAAGTCTATCTATGAATAATATTTGAATCTTATTTAAATTATTTTATGTATGATTGGTTATCTTTGCAAGTCTCTTCGAATTATTAGTTTGGTTTGTCCTACTAGATTGATCTTTCTTGCAATGGGAGAAGTGCTTAGCTTTGGGTTCAATCTTGCGGTGTCCTTTCCTGGTGACAGTAAGGGCAGCAAGGCACGTATTGTATTGTTGCCATCGAGGATAACAAGATGGGGTTTTCTTCATATTGCATGAGTCTATCCCTCTACATCATGTCATCTTGCTTAAGGCGTTACTCTGTTTTTAACTTAATACTCTAGATGCATGCTGGATAGCAGTCGATGAGTGGAGTAATAGTAGTAGATGCAGACAGGAGTCGGTCTACTTGTCTCGGACGTGATGCCTATATACATGATCATACCTAGATATTCTCATAACTATGCTCAATTCTGTCAATTGCTCAACAGTAATTTGTTCACCCACCGTAGAATATTTATGCTCTCTCGAGAAGCCACTAGTGAAACCTATGGCCCCCGGGTCTATCTTTATCATATTGATCTCCTACTACTTAGTTATTTCCTTTGTTATTTACTTTGCCTTTATTTTACTTTGCATCTTTATCATAAAAATGCCAAAAATATTATCTTTATCATATCTATCAGTTCTAACTCTCGTAAGTGGCCTTATAGGGATTGACAACCCCTATTTGCGTTGGTTGCGAGGATTTATTTGTTTTGTGCAGGTATGAGGGACTCGCGCGTAGCCTCCTACTGGATTGATACCTTGGTTCTCAAAAACTGAGGGAAATACTTATGCTACTTTGCTGCATCATCCCTTCCTCTTCGGGGAAAACCAGCGCAGTGCTCAAGAGGTAGCAAGAAGGATTTCTGGTGCCGTTGCCGGGGAGGTCTTCGCAAAAGTCAACATACCAAGTACCCATCACATACCCTTATCTCCCGCATTACATTATTTGCCATTTGCCTCTCGTTTTCCTCTCCCCCACTTCACCCTTGCCGTTTTATTTGCCCTCTCTCTCTATCCTCCCTCTCTTTCTCTATTTGCCTCCTTTTGCCCGCTTGCTTTTTTGTTTGCTTGTGTGTTTGTTTGCTTGCTTGTCACGATGGCTCAAGATAATACTAAATTGTGTGACTTCACCAATACCAACAACAATGATTTTATTAGCACTCCGATTGGTCCTCTTACTGATGCTGAATCTTGTGAGATTAATACTGCTTTGCTGAATCTTGTCATGAAAGATCCGTTTTCCGGCCTTCCTAGTGAAGATGCCGCTACCCATCTAAATAGCTTCATTGATTTGTGTGACATGCAAAATAAGAAAGATGTGGATAATGATATTGTTAAATTGAAGCTATTCCCTTTTTCGCTTAGAGATCATGCTAAAGCTTGGTTTTCGTCTTTGCCTAAAAATAGTATTGATTCATGGAATAAGTGCAAAGATGCTTTTATCTCTAAGTATTTTCCTCCTGCTAAGATCATCTCTCTTAGAAAGGATATTATGAACTTTAAGCAAATTGATCATGAACATGTTGCACAAGCTTGGGAGAGAATCAAACTAATGATATGTAATTGCCCTACTCATGGTTTAAATTTGTGGATGATTATACAAAAATTTTATGCCGGATTGAATTTTGCTTCTAGAAATCTTTTAGATTTGACTACGGGAGGCACTTTTATGGAAATCACTTTAGGAGAAGCTACTATACTCCTAGATAATATTATGGTTAATTATTCTCAATGGCATACTGAAAGATCTACTAATAAAAAGGTGCATGCGATAGAAGAAATTAATGTTTTGAGTGGAAAGATGGATGAACTTATGAAATTATTTGCTAATAAGAGTGTTTCTTCTGATCCTAATGATATGCCCTTGTCTACTTTGATTGAAAATAATAATGAATCTATGGATGTGAATTTTGTTCGTAGGAACAATTTTGGTAACAACGCTTATAGAGGAAATTTTAATCCTAGGCCTTATCCTAGTAATCCCTCTAATAATTATGGTAATTCCTGCAACAATTCTTATGTAAATTATAATAAGATGCCCTCTGATTTTGAATCTAATATTAAAGAATTTATTACTTCGCAAAAGAATTTTAATGCTATGATTGAAGAAAAATTGCTTAAGATTGATGATTTGGCTAGGAACGTTGATAGAATTTCTCTTGATGTTGATTCTTTGAAACTTAGATCTATTCCACCTAAGCATGATATCAATGAGTCTATCAAAGCCATGAGAATTTCCATTGATGAGTGCAAAGAAAGAACCGCTAGGATGCGTGCTAAGAAAGATGCCTTTATAAAAGCGTGTTCTTCTAGTTCCTATGAAAATAATGATGAAGATCTAAAAGTTATTGATGTGTCCCCTATTAAATCTTTGTTTTGCAATATGAATCTTGATAATGATGGGACTGAATATGATCCACCTTTACCTAGAAGGCATTCTAAGAATTCGGAATTTGTTGATCTTGATGCTAAAATTGATAAAAGTGGGATTGAAGAAATTAAAACAGTAGATGTTGCTATCCCTAGAAAACTTTATGATGAGTGGGAAACAACTATTAAAATTAAAATTAAAGATCATGAATGCTATGCTTTATGTGATTTGGGTGCTAGTGTTTCGACGATTCCAAAGACTTTGTGTGATTTGTTAGGTTTCCGTGATTTTGATGATTGCTCTCTAAACTTGCACCATGCGGATTCCACTATTAGGAAACCTATGGGAAGAATTAATGAAGTTCTTATTGTTGCAAATAGGAATTATGTGCCCATAGATTTTATTGTTCTTGACATAGATTGCAATCCTTCATGTCCTATTATTCTTGGTAGACCTTTCCTTAGAACGATTGGTGCAATTATTGATATGAAGGAAGGAAATATTAGATTGCAATTTCCATTAAGGAAAGACATGGAACACTTTCCTAGAAATAAAATTAAATTACCTTATGAATCTATTATGAGAGCCACTTATGGATTGCCTACCAAAGATGGCAATACCTATATCTATTCTTGCTTGTTATGCCTAGCTAGGGGCGTTAAACGATAGCGCTTGTTGGGAGGCAACCCAATTATTTTTATTCCTTTATTTTTGCTCCTGTTTAGTAATAAATAATTTATCTAGCCTCTGTTTTGGTTGTGTTTTTTGTGTTTAATTAGTGTTTGTGCCAAGTAGAACCGTTGGGAAGACTTGGGGAATGTCTTGTTGAACTTGCTGTAAAAAACAGAAACTTTGGCGCTCACGAGAACTGCTGTCATTTTTATTTGTAAAGTGCTATTTAGTTAATTATTTTTGAAGATTATTAATATATAAATGCATCACGTCCAGAATTTAGTTTAAAATTTTGGGGGTTCCAGATCTTGCGCTAGCTACAGATTATTACAGACTGTTCTGTTTTTGACAGATTCTGTTTTTCGTGTGTTGTTTGCTTATTTTGATGAATCTATGGCTAGTAAAATAGTTTATAAACCATAGAGATGTTGGAATATAGTAGGTATAACACCAATATAAATAAATAATGAGTTCATTACAGTACGTTGAAGTGGTCTTTTGTTTTCTTTCGCTAAGGGAGCTCATGAGATTTTCTACTTTAAGTTTTGTGTTGTGAAGTTTTCAAGTTTTGGGTAAAGATTTGATGGATTATGGAACAAGGAGTGGCAAGAGCCTAAGATTCGGGATGCCCATGGCACCCCCAAGATAATCTAAGGACACCTAAAAGCCAAAGCTTGGGGATGCCCTGGAAGGCATCCCCTCTTTCATCTACTTATATCGGTAACTTTACTTGGAGCTATATTTTTATTCGCCACATGATATGTGTTTTGCTTGGAGCGTCTTGTATGATTTGATTATTTTCTTATTAGTTTACCACAATCATCCTTGCTGTACACATCTTCTGAGAGAGCCATACTTGATTTGGAATTTGTTAGAATACTCTATGTGCTTCGCTTATATCTTTTGAGTTATATAATTTTGCTCTAGTACTTCACTTATATCTTTTAGAGCACGGTGGTGGATTTGTTTTATAGAAACTATTGATCTCTCATGCTTCACTTAGATTATTTTGAGAGTCTTAATAGCATGGTAATTTGCTTATCCTAATATGCTTGGTATACAAGATTAATAATAAAACTTTCTTATGAGTGTGTTGAATACAATGATAAGTTTGATGCTTGATAATTGTTTTGAGATATTTTTTTTTGAAAGATCCAGCACCTGCTGGAATTTCATTCATTTAGTAGAGGAGAGAAGTTAAGACGAAATACAGAGTTTTTGTCAACACCCTGCCCTAAGGCCGAAGGAAAGAAAGAGACTAAATTCTCCCAGTAGGGGGCCCGAGAAGGCACTCTAAACTTTTGGCCCAGCAATGCTCCAGAGTTCTAGTGATCGTGTGACCCGTCTGAGAATATCTTTAGGTGATGCAGTTTTCCCCTTGAAAATATAGTCATTTCTCTCCCTCCGTATTTCCCAGCAGGTGAGCATGATGATGGAGGCTGCGGTCTTTCGAGTCTTCTCATTTGCAAACTTCTGCAGGCATAGTTGCACTCTTTGCATTGAGTTTCCCGTGTTGTTCCATAAATCAGGGATCAGAGGGCCGTAGCCATTCCGGGTCGCCATCCTCCTCCAAGTGTCCAAGGCCAAGGTGCACTCCCAGAAGAGGTGCACCTATGTTTCCAGGTGCCTGATGCACAAGGGGCAGAAATATCCATTTGCCCAGCCTCTGCGCTGAAGTCTATCATTGCACCACAATTGATCCAGGTGCAGCAGCCAGGAGAAGATCTTCATCTTCCCAGGTGCCCAAGGCTTCCAGATGGCAGAACCGAGATCATTTCTTGCAGGTGTTTGAAACTGCATGCTGTAGGTCGAACTCGCCGTGTATTGACCTGAACTGCTCTCTGCCCATGTGATCGAGTCTTCGGAGCCTGCTGGTAGGGTCACATTTTGGGCCGCCAGCAGCCACCAGAGGGAGAGGAAATCTGTGACGATTGCTGCACGGTCTCCATGCCTGAGATCCTTTACCCAGGTGTGATTTGCCAGGGCAGCGGCCATCGATCTGTTCTTTCGACGGGAATGAGCATACAGGGCTGGGAAGACTTGCCTGAGAGGTCCAACATCCAACCAATGATTTTGCCAGAATGATGTCGTGGCTACGTCGCCGATTGTGACTCTAGTTGCCTGGTTGAACAGCTTGTGATCCTTCTCATCGCATGGCACCGGGGTGCCAACCCATGGCCGGCAGGGCTGCTGCCAGGATAGCCATAACCACCTTAGCAGAAGAGCACGGCTAAATTTAATTATGTTTAGAATGACCAAACCTCCATGCTGCACCGGCGAGCACACTTGGGGCCAGCTTACTTTGCATTTCCCACCGGTCAGCTCCTCATCCCCCGCCTAGAGGAAACGCCGGCGCGCCTTGTCAATGTCCTTGAAAAATTTAATAGGCGCCCTGAGGACGGACAGTGCGTACGTCGGCAATGCCGTCAGGACGCTTCTAACTAAAACCCTCTGGTCGGCGATTAACAGCAGATGTCCTTTCCATCCCGTGAGGCGTGCATGGATCCTATCTAGAATGAACTGCAGGTGCATGATGCGCAGTCTGGAAATGGTAATCGGGAGACCTAGATACGTCAATGGGAAGCCTAGAATCTTCCCAGTGAAGTTTTGAAGCACGTGTTGCAGATCAAGGTCCTCGCATCAAATTGGGGCGACAGAAGTTTTGTCCGGGTTTATCCTTAGGCCTGTGGTGTCGCCAAAGAGTTCCAAGAGACACATCAGGTTGTCAAACTCCTGTCTAGTTGGGTTTGCGAAGAGCATCGCGTCATCTGCGTAGAGGCTAACTCTTGCCATGATTTTCCTATCTGGGAGGGTAGTGAGGATGCCTTGCTCACTTGCAGCTAGAAGAAGGCGATGGAGTGGGTCTATTGCTAAAATGAAGAGCAGCGGCGAGAGCAGGTCCCCCTGGCGAAGGCCGCACGCGTGCTCGAAGATCTTTCTCGGCACACTGTTTAGGAGGCACGCCGACGATGAGGAGGACAGAAGAATGGAGATCCAGTCTCGCCATCTAGGCTAAAACCTAGCCTCTGAAGAAGCTCTAGCAAGTAATCCCATGCTACAGAGTCGAAGGCCCTAGCTATGTCGATCATAATTAGGAGCGCTGGTTTCTTAGTACGGTGTAGGGAGTGGACGCAGTTCTGATCATATAAGGAGTCCTGAATGATCTTCTTTCTCTGAAATGCACTTTGGGCGGGCGGCACAATGTCATGCAGAACCCCGGCTAGACGTAGAGCAAGCACTTTTGCCAGCAATTTTCCTGTGGAGTGAATCAAACTTATCGGCCGAAAATGGCCGATCTCCGATGCCCTGTCCTTCTTAGGCAGGAGCACGATCACAACTGTGTTTATTGACTCGGTGTTTGTTCTGTCCAGGTGGTAAAACTTCTCAAAAACCCCCATCACATCCTCTTTGATGGTCGACCAGCATGATCTGAAAAACCCTCCCAAAAACCCGTCGGGGCCTAGTGCCTTCTCCGCCGGTGAGGCTTTGATGGCCTTCCACACCTCCCCCTCAGTGAACGACAAATGTAGGGTGTCCCCCTGAACTTGCGGCAGGTTGAGCATCACCCAGTTGATGGTGTTGGATCGATTTTTCCTTGTGCCAAGAAGCCCAGAGAAGTGTTCGTGGACGCGGTGAGCTTTGTCCTCGTTGGACGAGGCGATGCGATTTCCCTGGGATAGTGAACACACATAGTTCTTCCGTCTTCTGGAAACCATCCTTGCATGAAAAAGCTTTGTGCTTGCATCTCCAGCGCACAACCAAGTGATACGAGAGGCCTGGCGCTTTCGTGTTCTTTCAATGGCCACAAAGCCCAGAATCCTCGGCTTGAGCATCTTGCGAAGCTTGATCTCCTGCTCGGAAAGCTGCCTGCTTTCTTGTGCCACATCCAACCTGAGAACTACTCCTGAAGAAATGTGCAGTTTCAGCCTTGCATTACTGAAAAGAGATCTACTCCACACCTTGAGGTCCGCTGCCACTCTCTTCATCTTGATTTTGATGCGGACGAATGGGCAAGTGTGGTTAACAGGACGTTGCCATGCTCTCTGGACTGTTTCCTGGAATATTGGAAACTTAGGCCAAAAATGCTTGAATCTGAACTTAGTTGTTCTAGGCGGGGAAGCCGCGCAAGCTAGCACCAGGTGGGAGTGATCAGAGATGGAGGTTGACGCTACCATAAGCAGATACTCCTCGTGGTCCATCTCCCACGGTATGTTGCAAAAAAATTGTCAATGCTGCACATTGTTGGCTAAACACGCTCGTTTGACCATGTGCACTTTCTGTTTTTGCATCTGATTTCCTTCAGACCCACGCAATCAATCGCATTTATGAACTTTCCCATCATGTGCTTGTTAATCTTGCAGTTATTCTTGTCCCTTGCTTTGTAAATGTTGTTGAAATTTCCGCAGATATGCCATGGTTGATTTGCCGGGGGAGCAGTGGTAGACATCTCATGAAATTTTTTTCTCTTTTTCACTATCCTCCACCGGACCGTAGACATTTGTGAGCCAGTATGCTTCTGATGAAGAATGCAGTGTCACTTTGGCCGTCAGGGAGAATTGGCCAACAGCCTGAGTTTCAACTTTTAGCATCGACTTGTCCCAAAAAATGGCCAATCCCCCTCTTGAGCCTGCTGCAGGCAAAATTGTGCATCCATCTAGGGATGAACCACCAATCTCCCTGGCTAGCTCATGAGACCATTGCTCGATCTTGGTTTCTTACAGACAGAGGATGCCTAGTTTATTTGCCAACACTACCTCGTTCACATCCATGTGTTTGGCCAGCGCATTGAGGCCTCTAACGTTCCAAGACATAATCGTAGGGTTGTGATTATTCATCCAGGAAACTGAGATGCTCCGCAAACTGAATATCATTACTAAGAAACATGAGGTACACCATCCAACTAGCAGGGGGGCGACGACATCCACCAATAGACCCCAAATCATGTCGTCGTCTAACTATCCTAACCACTACCTGAGCACTAACAATGCACAACATCATCGATCCTAACTCTAACCAGCTTAAGGCTGGCCGCCTGCGGAGCCTAACTACTGAAACAACTAACATGATCAAACATCGACCTCCTCGGTCACAGCAGCGGTGCCAGGCATGGCGGCAGCGATGCGGAGAGCGGCCTCATCTAGGTCTGTGAGCTTGGCGATGGCCTGAATGTCGCTGTCGGATAGGGGCTCATTGAAACGCTTGATGAGAGCGGTCACAGCGCCCAGCGTCATCCTGTCCTTCGGGCCTAGGGCTCCCAGCTCCTGGATCAGCCTGCGCGTAGCCCGCTGTGCCACCGGCACGGTTGAGTGCAAGGCCGCCTACTTGGCACTCTGCCTTCTCAGGGTTGGAGTGGCGCGCGTCTTCGGGGGAGCGGAGGAGCGACGGTTGCCACGGGGCGGGAGAGGGCCAACGAACGCAGGCTCCTGGGCGGAGAAGAGGAGCTGCGGGTCCCTATTTTCGTCCTCCCCGATCCCCATGGCCTGAACCCAGCTGGACACTGCGCTAACCTACACGTCCAGGGCAGCGGAAGGAGCGGAGTGGCAAGCTTGCAGGGAATCAAACTCCAGGGGTTTCTCCAGGGTGGCCTTGATGGAGGCGTCAAGCTCGAGCTGAATGCAGTCCACACAGGTCGGAGAGGGAATGAACTGGCCCGCAAGAAAGTCGCCGACAGGATCGGAGGTGGGCGGTGGAGGAGGGGTGGCCTGACAAAGCGGAGCGGTAGGGGTGGCGGAGAAGGCCGTCAGCTCGTGCTCGCGCCTGGAGTTGCTACAGCCCCTTGAGGCGCCACCATGATGGAGGGGCACCGGGGTCCTGCTGCGCTGCCTGGATGAGCCCTCGGCGTGCTCTTTCTCCTTGCCCTTGCTCGATCGGCCCCTGCCGAGAAGGCTGTCGCGCCAGGAGCGGCGCCCTCTACCACCGTCCCCGTGGCCGTCATGGTCATGGTCGCGCTGGTGATCGCCGGAGGAGAAGTCGCGGCAGCCCGAGGACAGCACGCGGGGCACGCTCCTGTGCCCACGCGCCTGCCCGTCTTCCACCCCGTCGACCGCACCCCAGTGTCAGTGTAGGGGAGCGGCTCGCCACAGTCGGAGTCCGAGGAGGGGATGCCGCTCTGACCGGAGTGTGAAGATGGAGGGGAGTGGTGCGGCGCCCAGTCCTCCACCCTGTCGACGTGGATGAGGAGGTCGTAGCGGCGCACACCGAGCGGGGGCGCCACCTTGCGCTCGGGGGGGGGGGGGAGTAGCCTAGGAGCTCCTCGACGTGGCCAGCGCAGCGCCTCAGCACCCACAGGGTGTGGGTTGGCGAGATGTGCGCCACGTCCCACACCCAGACCCAGCAGGCGAAAAGCTTTGTGTGGTCGCGCTCGTGAATCCTGCTATCGAGGCGGTCGACACGGCACATCTTCCCCAGCACCTCCTCAGACACCTCCAGCAACCAAAATTGCATCGGCAGGTTCTCGACGATGATGCGCACGTGGAGGGAGAGGTTGAGCAGCGCTGCGTGATCGTCTTCGTGCCAGGGGTTGATGACGAAGCGGACTCCGTCGACCATAACGAAGCCCCTCGCCACGGCGTTGTCGCGGAGCGCTGGAAGCTCGAAGTAGACAAAGAAGGGCTCGGGTGGTGGGTCGTGATGCGCAGAAGGTGCGGCAGTACGCGCAGTTGCTCCTCAAAAGCGCGCCCCACCAGCAGAGGGCTTGCCGCGCCAGGCCCCTCCAGCGCGGTCAGGGTGACCGCGTGCTGGCGCAGGATGAACACCTGGTGGTCCATGGCCGGGGAAGAGACTACCACGCCGTGGCTGGTGCGAGGGCGGCGGGATGGGTCGGAGTGGGCGAAGCGTGCCTGGCCGGACATGGCCGAGGCGTGGGTGGAGCGGGCAGGGAGCGGCTGTCGTGGAGGGGTGGGAAAGCGGAGCCGGTCCCGGACTGGCGCCAGAGCTTGGAGAGGGCCTAGTCTATTCTTAGCAGATCTGCCCAGGTCGCCGTTTCTAGGATTTTGAGGGCATTCCTTCCCAAAGTGGCCGGTGCGCTTGTAAATGATGCAGCGGAGGGGATCTCTACAGTCTTTCCAGCGGTGGAGCGAGCTGAGGCAGCGGAAAGAGAGCCCATGGAAGCGCTTTAAGAAGGCCTCGCGGCCGGGGTTGGAGGCCGGGGCGCCAGCAGCGGAGTGGCACCGGCGCACACTGTTGCCCGACGGGCTAGAGAGGCGGCGCTGGATCTTAGCCTATTTCTTGGAGCGAACCTCGGTCCACCCACCGTCCGAGCCCGAAGAGGAAAGGGGAGCGGGGGGGGGGGTTGTCGAACCACGATGGATTTGAGCCTCTGCTCCCCAGAGAGGGGGAGCGCGGGTGGATCCGCTGGGCAAAAGGGAGCCGGTCTGCAGGAGCCCTCCCCCAGAGCAGGATTCGCGGCGCAGACGAGGGATCCAGCGTAGCCGCATGGCAGGGAGCGCCACTAGCTGGATCTGGCACCGAGGCCGGCGTCCCCCATCCCGCGCTGTCGCAGGAAGAGGCGCCTTGAAAAGCAGTCGGATCCGCGGGACTGCGAGGAGCGAGAGCGGCGACGGCCCATGGGGAGGGAGGGGGGCCACCCACCTGGGGGTGGACGGCGTTGGTGGTGGCCGCCGCGGCCGGAGTGGCGCGTGGCACGGGTCGCGTGGGGAGGGAGAGCTCAACCTTATGATCTAATTTGGTTGTGGCTTTCAGGAGGATGTTTGTTGTTTTGAGATATGAAGATGGTGATATTAAAGTCGTGCTAGTTGAGTAGTTGTGAATTTGAGAAATACTTGTGTTGAAGTTTGTGATTCCCGTAGCATGCACGTATGGTGAACCATTATGTGATGAAGTCGGAGCATGATTTATTTTTTGATTGTCTTCCTTATGAGTGGCGGTCGGGGATGAGCGATGGTCTTTTCCTACCAATCTATCCCCCTAGGAGGATGCGCGCAATACTTTGCTTTGATAACTTGTGATTTTTGCAATAAGTATATGAGTTCTTTATGACTAATGTTGAGTCTATGGATCATACGCACTCTCACCCTTCCACCTTTGCTAGCCTCTCTAATACCGCTCACCTTTCATCGGTATCATAGACCCACCATATAACTTCCTCAAAACAGCCACCATACCTACCTATTATGGCATTTCCATAAACATTCCGAGATATATTGCCATGCAACTTTCCACCGTTCCATTTATTATGACACACTCCATCATTGTCATATTGCTTAGCATGATCCTGTAGTCGACATCGTATATGTGGCAAAGCCACCGTTCATAATTCTTTCATACATGTCACTCATGAGTCATTGCATATCCCAGTACACCGCTGGAGGCATTCATATACAGTCATATTTCGTTCTAAGTATCAAGTTGTAATTGTTGAGTTGTAAGAAAAATATAAGTGTGATGATCATCATTATTAGAGCATTGTCCCAGTGAGCAAAGGATGATGGATACAATGATTCCCCCACAAATTGGGATGAGACTCCAGACGAAAAAAAGGATAAGAGACCATAAAAGAAAGAGAAAAGGCCCAAATAAAAAAATAATGATAGAAAAAGAGAGAAGGGATAATGCTACTATCCTTTTACCAGACTTGTGCTTCAAAGTAGCACCATGATCTTCATAGTAGAGAGTCTCTCATGTTATCACTTTCATATACTAGTGGGAATTTTTAATTATAGAACATGGCTTGTATATTCCAATGACGGGCTTCCTCAAATTGCCCTAGGTCTTCATGAGCAAGCAAGTTGGATGCACACCCACTTAGTTTCTTTTTGAGCTTACATATACTTATAGCTCTAGTGCATATGTTGCATGGCAATCCCTACTCACTCACATTGATATCTATTGGTGGGCATCTCCATAGCCCGTTGATACGCCTAGTTGATGTGAGACTATCTTCTCCCTTTTTATCTTCTCCACAACCACCACTCTATTACACCTATAGTGCTATGTCCATGGCCCACGCTCATGTATTGCGTGCAAATTCAAAAAGTTTTGAGAATGTCAAAAGTATGAAACAATTGCTTGGCTTGTCATCGGGGTTGTGCATGATATAAATATTTTGTGTGGTGAAGATGGAGCATAGCTAGACTATATGATTTTGTAGGGATAACTTTCTTTAGCCATGTTATTTTGAGAAGACATAATTGCTTAGTTAGTATGCATGAAGTATTATTATTTTTATGTCAATATGAACTTTTGTCTTGAATCTTTCGGATCTGAATATTCATACCACAATTAAGAAGAATTACATTAAAATTATGCCAAGTAGCATTCCGCATCAAAAATTCTATTTTTATCATTTACCTACTCGAGGACGAGCAGGAAGTAAGCTTGGGGATGCTTGATACGTCTCCAACGTATCTATAATTTTTGATTGCTCCATGCTATATTATCTACTGTTTTGGACATTATTGGGATTTATTATCCACTTTTATATTATTTTTGGGACTAACCTATTAACCGGAGGCCCAGCCCAGAATTGCTGTTTTTTGCCTGTTTTAGGGTTTCAAAGAAAAGGAATATCAAACGGAGTCCAAACAGAATGAAACCTCCGGGAATGTGATTTTCACATCAAATAAGACCCGGGAGACTTGGACCCTACGTCAAGAAAGGAAACAGGAGGCCACGAGGTAGGGGGGCCCGCCCACCCCAACCAGGCGCGCCCTCCACCCTCGTGGGCCCCCTGTTGCTCCAGCGATGTACTCCTTCCTCCTATATATATCCACGTACCCCCAAACTATCAGATACGGAGCCAAAACCCTAATTCCACTGCCGTAACTTTCTTTATCCACGAGATCCCATCTTAGGGCCTATTCCGGAGCTCCGCCGGAGGGGGCATCGATCACGGAGGGCTTCTACATCAACACCATAGCCCCTCCGATGAAGTGTGAGTAGTTTACCCCAGACCTACGGGTCCATAGTTAGTAGCTAGATGGCTTCTTCTCTCTTTTTGGATCTCAATACAATGTTCTCCCCCTCTCTTGTGGAGAACTATTCGATGTAATCTTCTTTTTGCGGTGTGTTTGTTGAGACCGATGAATTGTGGGTTTATGATCAAGTCTATCTATGAATAATATTTGAATATTCTCTGAATTCTTTTATGTATGATTGGTTATCTTTGCAAGTCTCTTCGAATTATCAGTTTGGTTTGGCCTACTAGATTGATCTTTCTTGCAATGGGAGAACTGCTTAGCTTTGGGTTCAATCTTGCGGTGTCCTTTCCCGGTGACAGTAAGGGCAGCAAGGCACATATTGTATTGTTGCCATCGAGGATAACAAGATGGGGTTTTCTTCATATTGCATGAGTCTATCCCTCTACAACATGTTGTCGGATTTCAGGTTCCGGCAGACCCTTGAGGTTCGAACACTGGGGTGCGCGCGGAGATTTCGCCTTCTACCTACCTGCACCCTTCCGCCTCGCTAAGATCTAAGCTATGGAAAGAACATCACAAGAGACACAGGGTTTATACTGGTTCGGGCCACTGTTGTGGTGTAATACCCTACTCCAGTGTGTGGTGTGGTGGATTGCCTCTTGGGCTGATGATGATGAGCAATACAAGGAAGAACAACCTCGCGAGGGTCTGTTCTTGGTTGGGCGGATGAACTGCTAGGAGGAGTTCAGTCACCCTTCTCTCTCTCTCTCTCTCTCTTCTCGATTCTCTCTCCGATTTCCATCATAGCTAGTTTCTCTCTTGGCTTCTAGATTCTCCCGTCTTGATTCCGATCCTCCTACCCTGGGGGTGGCTAGTCCTATTTATAGGCAAAGGCCCTGGGCCTCTTCCCAAATATTGAGCGGGAAGGGCACCAACAATTGGCCATTTTGAAGGGGAACACCTGGTACACTTATCCTGACTAAAGTTGGTCCTCGCCTGCCAAAGGCTCTGGTGGTGACGCTGGCTTGGGCTCCACAATGACTTCCTCCCTACCGTTGGACTAGTCTTGGTCTCATTGCACCAAAACGGGTGCCTTTGCTTGATGCTCTCGCCTGCGCTTGCTCCCTTTGCACCAAAGAGGAAAGGAGGACACTGCGCGGGTTGGCGCCCGCCTGGCACCCTTGGTCGTCATGGCTTGCGTCACGGGCACCTCGTGAGGTACCCCGCCTTGATCTCTCCGCCTCCTCGCGAGCCAGCCTGATGAGGCCATGCCTGAGGAAGCTCTGTGTCATCCGCCCCGCGAGGCTTGGCCCCTTGCGAGAGTCTTGGGTCTGTGTTGATGAAGATGGGCCGTGCTGTGCTCCCCTTTGAGCCACCCCGCAGGCCGCAGGCAGGCAAGTCTGGGGACCCCCGTTCCCAGAATGCCGACAATAGCCCAGGGGCCCAAGACGCACCCGGACATGGCCCTGCAGGGAGGCGGAAGGGCAAGAGCGAAGTGCCGCGGGCCCTAACGGCCTGCGGCCTTGGGCGCCACGTGGCGGTTGACTGGACATGGGCGCTTCAGCAATCGCGTGAGTTGATAAAGGAGCGGCATCTGCCTAGGCTTTGCTGTTTTTGCTTTCTCCGGTTGCTGCTCAGATCCCCTTTCTTGCGCCTCTCCTTCCTTCCTCCAAAATTTCCAGATCTACTCCGACCGCGTGACCTAGGAAGCCATGGCGCCTTGTCAGTCCCCGGCAGGAGCTTGGTACTCGTCTGCCCTGGACTCGCCGAATGTGTCGGAGGCGAACCTCGCCCGGTTGCGCCGGATGGCGGCGGCGCGGGGCATCGACGGGGCGAAGGTGTTCAAGGCCGGCTCTGTCACCCCTGAGGGCCAAGGGAGCACCTTCTATCCGTTCTTTGTAAGCGCCATTGCTGCTGGCCCGAGGCCTCCCTTCTCCGAGTTCTTCTTCTCTGTCCTCCGCCATTATAAGCTACAGGCTCTGCATCTCCACCCCAACTCCGTCCTTCTCCTGGCAATCTTCGCCTATTACTGCGAGTCTCACGTAGGGGTGCAGCCCTCAGTGGCCTTGCTGCGCCACTACTTCTACCTCCGGACCTCTCGTGGTCCTGCTTCCGCGTGCGCGAGCATCATCGCGTACGGTGGCGCCATTGCCATTTCGAACCCCGGGAAAAGGATTGAGGGCTTTAGGAGCAAGTGGGTCTTGGCAGATGCTGAGCATATCCACCCTCGGCTGATCTTGCCCACGGAGCAACCCACGAGCTCCAGTGATGGGGGTCGAGAGGAGCTCGCGGACCCCCGCACGAAGCTGGTGTTGGAGAAGATGGACGCGGATCTGAGGCCGGCTAACACGGCGGCGGCGAAGCTGACCGGCGCGTCGCTGCTGAGGGAATTCCTGGAGCACCAGTCGGCTCTGCTTCGGCAGTACTCACTTCCGATGTGGAGGCCCCATCTGAGCCCGGCGGCCTTGGCCGACGAAGATCTGGCTGCGGTCCTCCAATCTCTGGTCGGGGGCGATGTGGCGAGGTTGGAGGGTGCTCCTACGCCCTTGTTCGTCCGCGACGACTGGGAGCTGGTAGTGGAGTCCATGCCTGTCTTCAACGGGGACATGCCCATGCCCATGGAAACTCTCGGGGAATCGGTGGACGTGTCCTCCGACGACTCCAACAAAGAGGAGGAAGGAGGGGAGCGGGAAAAAGGGCCTGACTCCGAGGCGACTGACGGAGAGTCGAGGGCTCCCCTCCCCTGGTGCAGGTCCCGCGCTCTCCGCCTCTTTCCGAGCGATGACGACGAGGATGATGACAAGCAGGGCGCTGGGAGCTTGCCCCTGATCCCGAAGAAGGACAGGACCGGGCTGAACTCCCACGGGTCTGCCCCGGCCCCAAGGCGGACCGCAGACGCGCCTTCCGCTCCCCAGCTTCCCAAGGTTGACCCTTCAAGCCGGCTTTCAGGCTTCAAATTTGGCCGGAGGCTGCCTGAGCTCACTGGCGACGACCCGTAAGCACTTGATTCTTGTCTTTATTTCTTGTTCTGCTACTGACTCTTGACGTCCACATCTCTTGGACAGGCTGGCGCCCGGAGCAAAGAAGCCGAAGGGAGCTCCTGAGTTTCCATCCGTGGCAGCGCCTCTGCCCGCGAAGGAAGGTGACGGCGACGCACGGGCTTCTCCTGCCCGGTCGTCCTCGCGAGGCCTGGCTGAGCCGGCTGGGGCGAGCTCAGCCCCCATGGCCCAAGTGACTCCCGAGGTGCCTTTGCCTACTGCCGCCACTACAGCCGTTGGGGCGCAGCAGGCTCCGCCTCAAGACGATGTGGTCGCGCTGCCACCTTCTCCTCCTACTCCACCGACTGCTGTCTCTCCGACTCCTCCTGCCATTCTGGATCGTGCTGCTGCTGAGCTGGACCGGCTGCGGCAGGATCTTCTTGGCGCCGACCCTCGCTTGGTGGCCGGGCGCTTGGAGCTAGCTTCACGATGGATTTGCTCCAACGCTTCGATTCGGGCGGCGTTGGTCCAGGCCTCGACGACTTGCGATGAGGAGAGGCAGGCCGTCCTTGAGGCGAAGGCTGCTCGTGACGCAGCCCTGGGGGAGGTGGTCGACGTCCGTGGTCGCTGCGAGGCGTTGGAGGACGAGCTGCAAGGCCTGCGGGACCAGCCCGCGAAAGAGGCCCGCCTTCGCCAAGAGCAAGAAGAAGGCGGGAAGGCTCGCGAGGCGGCCGTCAAGGAGAGCGAGGTCAAGCTCAGGAGGCGCCGTGACCGCCTAGGCGCGCTGGAGCAGGAGTTGGGGGCAGGAAGGTCAAGCTGGACGACAAGGCCCAGGTTCTTGCCGAGGACCGCGTGGCCTTCGCGGAGATGGAGGCGAAGGCTTGCTCCTCGCTGAGGACGCTTTACGACAGCGGCTTGGAGAGCCCGCTGGCTGGCGCCGAGGACGGCCCCGCCAAGCTGCTTCCCTTCCTGGTTCGCGCTCTTGAAGATGTCGCCCTTGGCCTTGGCCCCACGGCTGAGGCCGAGGCGCGTGTCCTGTCTTCTGCAGCGCTGACGCGGGTCCTCACCCACATCTACCTTCGCGATCCCGGCGTTGACCTCGACAGCCTGCTAGAGCCAGTAAGCGGCGAGCATGCCGCTGCCGCTACCGAGGCTGTGAAGGGTCGCGCGGAGGCTCTGCTGGGGAAGTTTCGGGCCTTCAGCACCAAGCCGAAGCAAGGCGCTGCCGACCCCGCTGCTCCATGAGGCGAACCCACTCCGCGCTGCTCCACCGCCGACAAGTGACTCCGTTGTGGCTCCTGTCCTGCCTTTAATTCCTGCACATGTATCATGCCTCGGGGAGGCGTTTAAACTTGCGTTTGGCATTGAGATAATAGTGTGGACTGTAATATTTGCTTTTGAATTCCTTGAAATTTACGCTTTTCCTTCCTACTTGCTTATGTTCTACGCCGGCAGAGCCCGGCCCCGCGCATACCTCAGCCGTCGTTAGCCCCGACCGGAAACCGGGACGGGACCAAGGAGTGAGGGGCTACGTGACAAGTTAGGCTCCTGAGTCGCGATGCTCAGGAGTCCCCCTTGGCGCACGAACAGCAAGTAGGGAGTTGTGATGTGGGTGGATCTACCGTTCTACGTCTGCAGAGCCCGGCCGCGCGCATACCTCAACCGCCGTTAGCCTTTCAGAACTAAGGAGTGAGGGGCTACTTGACCAGTTAGGCTCCTAAGTCACGATGCTCAGGAGTCCCCCTTGACGCTCAAACGGCCTTCATACCTTGGCTCCGCTCGGGGAGAGACGCGCGACGAACCAGGCCTGGGGGGGCCTGGCTGGGTGGCGTGCGTCTGGGCGGGACCCAGGCGCAGCCCCCGTGCCCAGCCCCCTCGTGAGGCACTCCCGAGGGGAGGCGTTACAATGAGGCTAGACACCGAGCTATGGGCTCCCTGAGGTTGATGCGGCCCGGGGCCGCCCTCAGTTGTTTATCACCAGCGCAGAGCATAGCGCTTTCGTATGTGTACGGGCATAGCCGCTCCTCGGCAGTGTCGTCAGCCAGCGCGGAGCATGGTGCTTCCACTGGTACGTGGGATGGGGGCTCCCCTCCGGGAGGAGCCCCCGAGGCGTGTACATCCCCGCCCTGACACGTGGCTGGCACGGTAGGGCCTAGCGAGGTGTATCTGGGCACCCCGTGAGCCAGCGCGGGACTCACGGGGCCCTACCTCTAGGCGGGTTGCGCCTGGCACTGGGCCTTATCTTGTGATTTGTCCCTGCAAATTTGGTTAGATGGCGGCACTCTACATCCTCGGGTACCGGTCCTCGAGCTGGTCTCAGCCGTCGCTGGTATGCCAGGTCGTGATGCCGTTGACAAGGCCAGAGGGTGAGGGCTGGAGAGCCAGTAAGAGCCCTGAGTTGCGATGCTCAGGTACCCCCCCTTTAATGTGCAAGTGGTCGGCATGGAGAAGAAGAGGTGCCGTGGATAGGCATCAAATAATCAAGCATGGTGGGTCGAACGCATAGCCGGAAATAAACGCAAAAGGGATACATGCCGCTGGGTCTGGCCCGAGCGACTTGGGGATGATGCAGCTCGTGGGGCGCCCCCAACAAAGCAAGCTAACAACATGAAACAAAAGGGATACATGCCGTAGGGATGGACCCACGCGGCCTGGGAATAATGCAGCCCTGGGGGGCACTCCCAGCTGGAAATGAAACTTGAAAGATGTCACCTGATGATGTTGAGGATGAAGGAGTGTTGGTGTAGCAGACTCGGTGGGCTATGGAAGCCGATCCTCACGAGCCCCCAGGCCCAGGGGCCTCGGGAGGCTCCAGAGGCGCTGGTGGCTCCTCGCGGACCATCTCCATCTCCGCCAGGGCCGCGGAACGCCTGGCCTCTTGTGCCTCCATGATACCCCTCATGAGGCGCTGGTATGTGGCAGCCGCATTCGGCAAGCTGTAAGGCATGCGAACGTAGCTGTGGGGTGGACCTTCGTAGTGCCCCACTCGCGAGGGCCAGAGGCGCTCCAAAGAGGCGACTCGATTGAGCCCTGGTATGTCGATGCAAACGCGCAGCTCACCATCCTCGCCTGGATGGGGAGCCACTGTTGGTAGGCGGCGGCCGCCTTTCATGACTCTTGACTCATGTAGCTCCTGAATGGCCTTGCTGACGAACTCCTGAGGGTCTGGCTCTCATTGCCTTACTCCTTCTTGAGGGAAACGTGCTTCGAAACACGCCTCCATGTGGTGCCCAAGCGCCTCCCTCGTGAGCTTAGCCAGGTCGGTGGCCCTCCAGGGGAGAGCCCCCGAGCCCTGCCTGAGGAGGGCACCTGGTGCGCTTTCCTATGCGATGGAAGGAGGTTCCCCCTGGGCAGGCGCGGGCCCTGAGGGGCCTGCCTCCTGAGTGGCGGGCTGGATGATGTCTTCTTCTTCTTGGGGGTGGTCTCAGGAAGCCTCCTGCTTCCGTGATCCGGGTCTTCCAGTGACGCGGCCTGAAAGGCTCGTTCCAGGGAACACACCACGTCCTTCTCTTCACAGGGCACCGTCATGACTCCGCCACTTCCTGGCATCTTGAGGATGTTGTAGCCATGGTGAGTTACGGCCATGAACTTGGCCAGCGCTGGGTACCCAAGGATGGCGTTGTACGGCAAGCGAATGTGAGCGACGTCGAAGTCGATGAGCTCGGTGCGGTAGTTGTCACGTGCCCCAAAGGTGACAGGGAGGCGGACCTGCCCAATCGGGACCGTGGAGCCGTCGGTGACTCCGGAGAAAGGCTTGGTTGGCTGAAGCTGGTTGTAGGGCACTTGGAGATTGTTGAATGTTTCCACGGCCAGGACGTTGAGCCCTACCCCGCCATCGATGAGGGTCCTGGTGACCACCACATTATTGATGATTGGGGAACAAAGCATCAGGAGGACTCCGGCTGTAGCCGCACACTTGAGCTGATCTGCTGAGCTGAACGTGATGGCGCACGCCGACCACCTGAGAGGGCGTGTTGCTTCGAGCTTGGGGAGGACTGCATTCACTTTGCAGGCGAACTTCTTGAAGATGCGTTGAGAGGCTGGGGCTTGAGCCCCGCCCAGGATGCAGGCGATCACGCGCGGCTCCTGGAAGCCCCCAGCCCCCTCGTCCTGATGGCGGTCCTCGTTTCTCCTTGGCTGCGGCGGCAGCGGAGGGAGGCCTGCGTTCCCTTGCGGGCGATCCTCGCGAGGCTGATCCCTCAAGTCTCCCTCGCGAGGCAGGTCTTGCCAGCAATCCTCGCGAGGTCGATCGCGCCACCCTTGGCGCGGGCAGCGGTCTTCCCAGCGCCCTGCGTTCCTTCCTCCTCCTCGACCGTAGCCCCGGTCACCGTGGTCGGGGCGACGGCCGATCCTTCCTTCTCGCACGGCTCAGAGCTCTTGACATTCGTTGGTGTTGTGGGTGTGGAGGTCGTGGTACACACAATACCGACTACCCTTGGAAGATTCGGGCTGATCTCTGCCCCGCTTGGTGTCTGGTTCTGCCGCAAGCACGGCAGCCCCCTTGCGCTTCGCATCCTTGGCCTTGGGCTTCTTCTCTTTTGGGTCTGTGGTAGGCAGCTCGTGGAGGGAGAGACGCCCTTCCTCAGCCCTGGCGCACTTGGTTGCCAAGTTGAACAGCTCCAAGGAAGTGCACAGGTCTTCATGCATCGCCAGCTCCTCCTTCATCTTGACATCGCGCACGCCGTCGGAGAAGGCTGAGATGATGGCTTCCTCGGTCACCTTGGGAATCTTGAGGCGTGCGTTATTGAAGCGCTGGATGTACTTCTGCAGGGTCTCTCCGGGTTGTTGCTTGATGCGGCGCATGTCGCTCACGGCGGGTGGCCGGTAGCGAGTACCTTGGAAGTTGGCGATGAAGCGGGTGCGCATCTCGTCCCAGGAGGAGATCGTGCCTGGAGCCAGGTTCAGGAGCCAGGTGCGGGCCCCGTCCTTGAGCGCCATGGGAAACCAGTTCGCCATGACCTTCTCGTCTCCATTGGCAGCTTCGATGCCCAGCTCATAGAGCTGGAGGAACTCCGCAGGGTCGGCCGTGCCGTCGTAACGAGGAGGCAGGTCTGGCTTGAACTTGTCGGGCCACGCGATGCTGCGTAGCTCGGTGGTGAAGGCACAACAGCTTGATGTGGCCATGGGAGGCCTTGGGTGACGGAGAGCTTGGTCTTGCATGTCCCCACGCGCTGCAACTGGGAGCAGCGTGGGGTCTTGACGCGCGGGAGCAGGAGCATGGTCGCGACGTGCTGGAGCAGGGAGCGCCCAGGCAGCTTCTTGCGGGCGAGGGACTTCTTGGCTGCTCTGCTCTTGCCGCGCTGGCACCTGACGGAGCGGGTTCCGCCCAGGGGCCACGCGCCTTGGAGCCATGGCGCCTTCTTGAGGAGGAGGCGGCTGGGGCGCTGCCGGAGCTTCGTCGCCCGCGCAGGGCGGGGTGCGGTGCAGTGGAACGGACGGCGCAGGAGAGCCCCCTGCGGCGCGGACAAGCTCGGCGACGCGGTCGAGCCATTCTTCATAGACGTCGTCGACAAGACGATAGCGCAAGAGCTTGTTTGCTGCGATGAGCGCAGCTCGAGCCTCCATGGGTGCGCGGAGCGCGCGGGACGAAGAACCAGCTGGGGTGAGCGAGGGAGTAGCGGTGCAGCCATCTTGCCGCATGGACGGATGCTGAGACGATGCTTGCTGCTCATCCACCGCCGGGCCGGTGGCGGCGTTGATGGCAGGTGACGGGGAACAGCGAGGACGACCGCCGACACGAGCCGTCTGGGCGAGGCGGGAAGCGAGAGCAGCCCGGCGCTCGGCGCGGGCCCGACGAGCGTCAGACATGGACGCGATGGTCGGAGGAGAACGGGGTGGTGGAAGACGAATTCCGGCGCACCCCTACCTGGCGCGCCAAATGTCGGATTTCGGGTTCCGGCAGACCCTTGAGGTTCGAACACTGACGTGCGCGCGGAGATTTCGCCTTCTACCTACCTGCACCCTTCCGCCTCGCTAAGATCTAAGCTATGGAAAGAACAGCACAAGAGACACAGGGTTTATACTGGTTCGGGCCACCGTTGTGGTGTAATACCCTACTCCAGTGTGTGGTGTGGTGGATTGCCTCTAGGGCTGATAATGATGAGCAATACAAGGAAGAACAGCCTCGCGAGGCTCTGTTCTTGGCTAGGGGGATGAACTGCTAGGAGGAGTTCAGGCACCCTTCTCTCTCTCTCTCTTCTCGATTCTCTCTCCGATTTCCATCATAGCTAGTTTCTCTCTTGGCTTCTAGATTCTCCCTTCTTGATTTCGATCCTCCTACCCTGGGGGTGGCTAGTCCTATTTATAGGCAAAGGCCCTGAGCCTCTTCCCAAATATTGAGCGGGAAGGGCACCAACAATTGGCCATTTTGAAGGGGAACACCTGGTACACTTATCCTGACTAAAGTTGGTCCTCGCCTGCCAAAGGCTCTGGTGGTGACGCTGGCTTGGGCTCCACAATGACTTCCTCCCTGCCGTTGGACTAGTCTTGGTCTCGTTGCACCGAAACGGGAGCCTTTGCTTGATGCTCTCGCCTGCGCTTGCTCCCTTTGCACCAAAGAGGAAAGGAGGACACTGCGCGGGCTGGCGCCCGCCTGGCACCCTTGGTCGTCATGGCTTTCGTCACGGGCACCTCGTGAGGTACCCCGCCTTGATCTCTCCGCCTCCTCGCGATCCAGCCTGATGAGGCCGTGCCTGAGGAAGCTCCGTGTCGTCCGCCCCGCGAGGCTTGGCCCCTCGCGAGGGTCTTGGGTCTGTGTTGATGAAGATGGGCCGTGCTGGCCCCCCTTCTGAGCCACGCCGCAGGCCGCAGGCAGGCAAGTCTGGGGACCCCTGTTCCCATAACACCGACACATGTCATCTTGCTTAAGGCATGACTCTATTTTTAACTTAATACTCTAGATGCATGCTGGATAGCGGTCGATGAGTGGAGTAATAGTAGTAGATGCAGGCAGGAGTCGATCTACTTGTCCCGGACGTTATGCCTATACACATGATCATACCTAGATATTCTCATAACTATGCTCAATTCTATCAATTGCTCAATAGTAATTTGTTCACCCACCGTAGAATACTTATGCTCTCGAGAGAAGCCACTAGTGAAACCTATGGCCCCCGGGTCTATCTTTATCATATTGATCTCCTACAACTTAGTTATTTCCTATTTTATTTACTTTGCCTTTATTTTACTTTGCCTCTTTATCATAAAAATACCAAAAATATTATCTTTATCATATCTATCAGATCTCACTCTCGTAAGTGGCCTTATAGGGATTGACAACCCCTATTTGCGTTGGTTGCGAGGATTTATTTGTTTTGTGTGCAGGTACGAGGGACTCACGCGTAGCCCCCTACTGGATTGATACCTTGGTTCTCAAAAACTAAGGGAAATACTTACGCTACTTTGTTGCATCATCCCTTCCTCTTTGGGGAAAACCAACACAATGCTCAAGAGGTAGCACCCCTGTCTCCTGTTACCATCAACCTTAGACGCACAGTTCGGGACCCCCTACCCGAGATCCCCCGGTTTTGACACCGACATTGGTGCTTTCATTGAGAGTTCCTCTGTGCAGTCATCGCGAAGGTTGATGGCTCGACTTATCGTCAAGGAAAATATTACCTCCAGAGGAGCTCTGGCCTCGGGCCAAACCCTCCGGTTGGGCGATTTTACCATGATCGCCCGCTCGGCCTCTGAGCCAGCGAGGATGACCTCTCGAGTCATTGAAAAATGCATCTGCGTTGATTCTGAATATGCCAAACGGATCAATCCGACGGAGTTATTGTCTTTGAATGAACTCCTAGATCGCATTACCGCCTTGGGAGTCGCTACAGACTACAATCGGATTGGGCTTAAACCCGACCAGAGAGAGATTAATTCTCCACCGATCACCCACCAGATAGCGGTAGTCGAGGAGCAAGATAACCCTTCCTCTACATTGAGAACCAATTATGTTCAAATCTCCGACCTCGAGAAGCCAAATACCAACCGGCAGAAGGACACGCCTTGCCCTCCGAACTTAGAGTCGGACGGTAGGCTTCAAAAATCAGAAGACACTCCGGAGTCCAGACTATTCAGTCTAGAAAAACCTCAGACTCCGGATCATTGATTGGGTCAGGGTTCAGATCCAATTCCACCCACCCACCCAGACATAAGTGCTCTCACGAGCACAAGACAGCAGTCTCAAGAAACGGTCCACCACTTATGGGCTAGATTTCTCCTTGTCAAGGACAAGGTCAAGGATTGCTGCGATGAGGACGCGATATCGGTGTTCCGCAATAACTGCATGAACGAACGACTCCTCAACGCCATTAATCGCCGCCGCATACTACACTTCGCTGACTTGGCAACTATTGTACAGAAGTACAACACAATGGAGAGCGCCTAGAGAAATCACACAGTTTGGGAGCTATTGGCCCCAACTCAACCACTGGCCCCGGCGAAAAGGGTACGCCCCCGTAACGCACCAAGACCAATAGCCAAGAAATACAAACTCATTACGCGGCACAGAACCGTTCTGGAGGGATGGCTTGATGGCCCCTGCAAAATACATACCACACCGGATACTATACCAACCCACAGCCTTAGAGCATGTTGGATACTCCGGCAGGTAGCCAAAAACGGCGAGGACGTCCTCACCAAGCAACACCCTCCAGAGGATGATGAACCTAGAGTTCTGACAGTCTTTGAGACATTCACTTCAAACAATAGGCACAAAAGGGCACTCCACGAACTCGCCGAAGTCTGCCAGATCGCAACAATAAACCCCTGGGACGACACAGCGATAACCTTTAACGCTGGCGATGAACCAAAACACATGACAGTCCGAGCACCTGCCGCCTTGGTCCTCAGCCCAATTGTCGATGGCTTTTGGCTCACCAAGGTTCTGATGGACGGCAGAAGCGGACTAAACCTCATCTATGAGGATACAATACGAAAGATGGAAATAGACAGGAGCCGCATTGAGCAAAGCAGCACGACCTTCCGAGGAATCATTCCCAGTCGGGAGGCACGGTGTGTGGGAAAAATCACACTCGACGTGGTATTCGGCACACTGGAGAACTATCGGTCCGAAGAAATAACTTTCCAGGTGTCCACCTTCAACAGCGGATATCACGCCCTCTTGGGGAGAGATGCATTCACGTGCTTCCACGCAATACCCCATTATGGGTACATGAAGCTTAAGATGCCCAGGCCCAACGGCATAATAACTCTAGTTAGTGATCCAGACATAGCACTCCGCGCCGAGAATAAAATCGCGTCCCTGGCCCTTGAGGCATTATCTCAAGCCCTCGCGGCCGAAGAATTAACTGCGCTGCGCTCCACGGTGGACAGAGATGATGTGGTCCTAGACAAACGACCCAAACCCACCTCATTCAAGCCGCCAGAAGAAATAGTCAAATTCCAAGTCCACCCAACGGACCCAAAGAAGACATCATCCATAGGAGCACAACTAGACCCAACGGTTGAAGCCGCTCTACGAGAGTTCCTACACGAGAATTGGGATATATTCGCCGGGCACCCTTCTGACATGCCAAGAATCCGACACGAGTTGGCCGAACACAGCCTCAATATATTGAAGGGACACAAACCGGTCAAGCAAACACTGCGACGCTTCTCCGAACCCAAACGCCAAGCTATGGGGGAAGAGCTTGCCAAACTAATCGAGGCCGGATTCATTAGAGAAATAAAACATCTGGTTTGGCTGGCAAATTTGGTGATGGTACCAAAGAAGGACAAATTCTGGCACCTGCACATCCATTTTAAAGACCTCAACAAGGCATGCCCCAAGGATCTCTTCCCCCTTCCCCTCATTGATCAAATCATTGACGCCACCGCTGGACACGACTCACTATGTTTTCTTGACGCATATTCCGAATACCATCAAATCAAAATGAAGGAATCCGATCAAGCTGCAACGACATTCATTGCCCCATATGGGACATTCTGCTTCAACACTATGCCCTTCGGGCTCAAGAACGTCGGCGCCACATACCAATGCATAATTCAAACATGCCTGGAGAAACAGATCGGCAAGACATTTGAAGCTTATGTGGATGACGTCGTCATCAAGACTAGGCACGTCGAAACACTAATAGACGATTTACGTCTCACGTTCGACAACCTCCGCGTGTATGACATTAAGCTCAATCCGGATAAGTGCGTTTTCGGCGCCCCTGCTGGAAAACTGCTGGGCTTCATCATTTCCAATAAAGGAATTGAAGAAAACCAAGCCAAAATCTGGGCTTTGTGACAATTGGCTAAGCCAACAGACCTTAAACAAGTTCAAAAGCTCACGGGTTGCGTAGCATCTCTAAGCCGCTTTATCTCCAGATTGGGAAAAAATGCACTGCCACTCTATCGCCTTCTACGGTGAACCAACCACTTCGAGTGGACGGACGTGGCAACAGCTGGACTGGAGGAAATAAAAACCCTTCTTGCAAGCAACCCAATCCTGGCCGCACCAAACGCCTGTGAACTGATGTTATTACACATATCGGCAACACAATAGGTGGTGAGCGCCGTACTCGTCATTGAACGAGAACAGGACGGACATAAATTCCCGCTTCTGAAGCTAGTATACTACATATCTACTGTCCTTACACCATGCAAATCCCGGTACCCTCATTATCAAAAGATAACATACGTGGTCTTCATGGCATCCCGAAAGCTCCGTTACTACTTCCAGGAGTGTTCGATCACGGTGGCCTCCGAAGTACCACTCAATGACATTACAAATAACTGCGATGCCACGGGCCGGATTGCCAAATGGGCAATCAAGCTCCTCCCATTTGACATTACATATAAGCCACATCGAGCTATCAAATCCCAAGTATTGGCCGACTTCGTCGCCGATGGACAGAGGCCGAACTCCCTAAAGAGTACGGCACATACTCCAATTGGGTCATGTATTTCAACGGCTCCAAAATGCTGGCAGGGTTAGGAGCAGGCGTCGTTTTAACATCCCCTAGTGGAGACATCATCCAGTACGTTCTCCAAATACTATACATACTCCAATAACGCAGCCGAATATGAGGCCTTATTGCATGGTCTCCGGATGGTTGTCTCCATGGGCATACAATGCCTAGAAGTACGCGGGGCTCAAACCTTGCAATATCTCAAATAAATGGAGATTTCGACGCCAAAGATCCGAAGATGGCAGTGTATCGTAATGCAGTCATAAAAATGTCGGCCCGGTTCGAAGCGCTCGAGTTCCATCATGTGGCTCGAGAAAGTAATCAAGCGGCGGATGTCCTTGATCGTATAGGCGCTAAGCACGACCCGGTCCCACCTAATATTTTCCTAGAAAGGCTCTTTAAGCCATCCGTGGTGTGGCAGGTGGAAAACGGCAATACTAGTCCGGATCCAAACATAACCCGAGATCCCGGAAACACCGACGTCGTCGGGGGCTCAGCCACCGAAATAACACCGTCGGCGCATCTCATCATGGCAGTCATTGCCCCATGGACCGAACCCTTCCTGGCCTACCTTAATAGGAAAGAGCTTCCTTAGGACCAGAATGAGGCCCGCTGCATTGTCCGGAGTTCAAAGGAGTACACGGTTCATGATGAAGAGCTCTATAAGAAAAGCGCCATCGGAGTCCTTCAACGATGTATATCCGAGGAAGAGGGGCGGCAACTCTTGGCTGAAATTCATGCCGGACTCGGCGGTCACCACGCCGCAGCTCGAGCCCTTGTTAGCAGGGCCTTCCGTATAGGGTTTTATTGGCCGACGGCTCGAGAAGATTCACATGACCTTGTCCAATGTTGCGTCGGATGCCAATCCTTGCCAATCAAAGCCATATGCCTCCACTGCCTTACAAACAATCCCCATCACTTGGCCTTTTGCCTTCTGGGGACTCGATATGGTCGGACCCCTTAAAGGAGGAAGCCATAAGAGATAGTATCTGCTGGTCATGGTGGATAAATTCACTAAGTGGATAGAGGCCAAACCAGTTAAAACGGCCGAAGCGGGGCCATTAATAGATTTCATATCCTGCGTGGTACACCATTACGGTGTCCCGCACAGTATAATCACTTACAGTTAAAACGGCCGAAGCGGGGCCATTAATAGATTTCATATCCAGCGTGGTACACCATTACGGTGTCCCGCACAGTATAATCACTTATAATGGCTCCAATTTTATAGCTGACGAGGTGAAAATCTGGTGCGCTAATCTTGGCATCAAGCTCGATTACACCTCTGTCTATCACCAGCAAACAAACGGTCAAGTAAACGGGCTAATGGTATGAGCGGCATCAAACCCAGACTAGTGCAGTCTTTGAAGGAATCAGATAAGCACTGGGTCGAGGAACTTGACTCCATACTCTGGGGGCTGCGGACCACGCCCAACCACTCTACTGGATATACACCCTTCTTCATGGTGTACGGTGCGGAAGAAGTGTTACCCTGCGATATTATTCATGACTCACCTCGAGTGCGTATGTACGAAGAGAGAGAGGCCGAGCTTGATCGGCAGGACAACTTAGATGCCTTGGAGGAGGAGCGCGACGTCGCCAAAGCCCGTTCCATATTTTATCAATAGTAGGCTCGCAGGTATCAAAGCAGAGAAGTGCGGGCCAAGACGTATAACGTTGGCGAACTCATTCTACGCTTGATGGAGAAGAAAAAGGACAAACTCAAGCCCAAGTGGGAGGGTCCCTTCATCATTGACGAAGTTCTCACCGGAGGAGCGTACCACCTACGTGATGCATCAGATAATCACCTGGAGCCGAACCCCTGGAATGCGGCCAGACTACGATGATTTTATGCCTAACACCGAACTCTGTATTCGTTTCCTCCCTCCTGTTATTACCATTATTATTTTTCTCTTTTTGACTTTTACCTTTTTTCGTTTTCTCTTTAGCTAGACCATCCCTACCTGACGCGTACATCCCTAAATATGTATGTTCACTATACCTGGGGGCTTCTCGTACACAAACTTGCGACTATTCTTCGAGCATCAAGCTCAGCACATATGCGTTCCTTTTTTTCCATATGTACCTTTCCTTAACCACTATATGCATCGATATGACTTAAGTTTTGGCCAAGCTGGGTTGCCTGGCTCCTGTGCTTATGCCCTACGTTCCCGTTAGTTCGGTTAGGGCATAAAGGGAGCACCTCTGCAATTGTTACTGCCGGGTCATCCAGATGTGTACCTCAGACTGGGTGAAGCCGAAAGCTAGCGTTCTTAAGGGAATATTCGGTCGACGAGTTAAAGGTGTTTACGCATTCACTCCATTGTGAACCCCAGATGTTACTTACTCTACGATTATCACTCACAGTTCGGACATGCACATTAACATGCATGCACACCCAGGGAAAGGAACCCTTAACGGAACTATTCTCTCTGGAAGATGTTTCTTACATAATGTAATATAACATAACTAGTGATAACCCACAAGTATAGGGGATCACAACAGTTTTCGAGGGTAGAGTATTGAACCCAAATTTATTGATTCGACACAAGGGGAGCCAAAGAATATTCTCAAGTATTAGCAGTTGAGTTGTCTATTAAACCACACCTGGGTAACTTAGTATCTACAGCAAAGTATTTAGTAGCAAAGTAATATGGATGTAACGGTAACGATAACAAAATTAATATTTTGGGTTTTATAGTAATTGTAACAGTAGCAACGGAAAAGTAAATAAGCGGAGAACAATATGTGAAAAGCTCGTAGGCATTGGATCGGTGATGGAGAATTATGCCGGATGTGGTTCATCATGTAATAGTCATAACATAGGGTGACACAGAACTAGCTCCAATTCATCAATGTAATCTAGGCATGTATTCCAAATATAGTCATACATGCTTATGGAAAAGAACTTGCATGACATCTTTTGTCCTACCCTCCCGTGGCAGTGGGGTCCTATTGGAAACTAAGGGATATTAAGGCCTCCTTTTAATAGAGAACCGGACCAAATCATTAACACATGGTGAATACATGAACTCCTCAAACTATGGTCATCACCGAGAGTGGTCCCGATTATTGTCACTTCAGGGTTGCCGGATCATAACACATAGTAGGTGACTATAGACTTGCAAGATAGGATCAAGAACTCGCATATATTCATGAAAACATAACAGATCTGAAATCATGGCACTCGGGCCCTAGTAACAAGCATTAAGCATAGCAAAGTCATAGCAACATCAATCTCAGAACATAGTGGATACTAGGGATCAAACCCTAACAAAACTAACTTGATTACATGATAAATCTCATCCAACCCATCACCGTCCAGCAAGCGTACGATGGAATTACTCACGCACGGCGGTGAGCATCATGAAATTGGTGATGGAGGATGGTTGATGATGACGGCGGCGATGGATTCCCCTCTCCGGAGCCCCGAACGGACTCCAGATCAGCCCTCCCGAGAGAGTTTAGGGCTTGGCGACGGCTCCGTATCGTAAAACGCGATGAATCTTTCTCTCTGATTTTTTTCTCCTTGAACACGAATATATGGAGTTGTAGTTGAGGTCGGTGGAGCTCCAGGGGGCCCACGAGGCAGGGGGCGCGCCCCCACCCTCGTGGCTAGGGTGTGGGCCCCCTCGCCTTGATTCTTTCGCCAGTATTTTTTGTTATTTCCAAAAATAATCTCCGTGGAGTTTCAGGTCATTCCGAGAACTTTTGTTTCTGCACATAAATAACACCATGGCAATTCTGCTGAAAATAGCATCTGTCCGGGTTAGTTCCATTCAAATCATGCAAGTTAGAGTCCAAAACAAGGGCAGAAGTGTTGGGAAAGTAGATATGACGGAGAGGTATCAACTCCCCCAAGCTTAAACCATTGCTTGTCCTCAAGCAATTCAGTTGATAAACTGAAAGTGATAAAGAAAACTTTTACAAACTCTGTTTGCTCTTGTTGTTGTAATATGTAAAGCCAACATTCAGGTTTTCAGCAAAGATTATGAACTAACCATGTTCACAATAACATTTAGGTCTCATGTTTACTCATATCAATGGCATAATCAACTAGTGAGAAATAATAATAAATCTCGGATGACAACACTTTCTCAGAACAATCATAATATGATATAACAGGATGGTGTCTCGCTAGCCCTTTTCTGAGACTGCAAAACATAAATGCAGAGCACCTTTAAAGATCAAGGACTGACTAGACATTGTAATTCATGGTAAAAGAGATCCAGTCAAGTCATACCCAATATAAATTAATAGTAATGAATGCAAATGACAGCGATGCTCTCCAACTGGTGCTTTTTCATAAGAGGGTGATGACTCAACATAAAAGTAAATAGATTGGCCCTTCATAGAGGGAAGCAGGGATTTGTAGAGGTGCCAGAGCTCGATTTTGAAATAGATATGAATAATATTTTGAGCAGCATACTTTCATTTTCAACATAACAACCGAGAGATGACGATACCTTCCATGTTCCACACATTATAGGCGGTTCCCAAACAGAATGGTAAAGTTTATACTCCCCCTCCACCAACAAGCATCAATCCATGACTTGCTTGAAACAACGAGTGCCTCCAACTAACAACAGTCCCGGGGGAGTTTTGTTTGCAATTATTTTGATTTGATTTGCATAAAGCATGGGACTGGGCATCCTGGTGACCAGCCATTTTCTCATGAGTGAGGAGCGGAGTCCACTCCTCTTGAGAATAACCCGCCTAACATGGAAGATACAGAGAACCCTAGTTGATACATGAGCTATTCGAGCATACAAAACAGAATGTTTATTTGAAGGTTTAGAGTTTGGCACATACAAATTTACTTGGAACGGCAGGTAAATACCACATATAGGTAGGTATGGTGGACTCATATGGAATAACTTTGGGGTTTATGGAATTGGATGCACAAGCAGTATTCCCGCTTAGTACAGGTGAAGGCTAGCAAAAGACTGGGAAGCGACCAACTAGAGAGCGACAACAGTCATGAACATGCATTAAAATTAATATACACTGAGTGCAAGCATGAGTAGGATATAATCCACCATGAACATAAATATCGTGAAGGCTATATTGATTTTGTTTCAACTACATGCGTGAACATGTGCCAAGTCAAGTCACTTAAATCATTCAAAGGAGGATACCACCCCATCACACCACATCACAACCATCTTAATAGCATGTTGGCACGCAAGGTAAACCATTATAAGCTCCTAGCTAATTAAGCATGGCACAAGGAACTATAATCTCTAATTGTCATTGCAAACATGTTCATTCATAATAGGCTGAATCAGGAACGATGAACTAATCATATTTACAAAAATAAGAGAGGTCGAGTTCATACTAGCTTCTCTCATCTCAATCAGTCCATCATATATCATCATAATTTCCTTTCACTTGCACGACCGAACGATGTGAATAATAGTAATAGTGCACGTGCATTGGACTAAGCTGGAATCTGCAAGCATTCAATAAACAGGAGAAGACAAGGCAATATGGGCTCTTTTGTCGGATCAACAATAATGCATATAAGAGCCACTTTAAGAATTTAATTATGGTCTTCTGCTATCGACCCCCAAAGAAAAGAAAAGAAATAAAACTATTTACACGGGAAAGCTCCCAACAAGCAAAAGAAGAACGGAAATCTTTTTGGGTTTTATTTTTAATTACTACTACAAGCATGAAAATTAAAACTAGCTAAAAGCTACAACTATTTTTTTTGTTTTTTCTTAAGGTTTATTTCAAATACACAAGAAGAAAGCATAAAAAGAGAAAATAAACTAGCATGGATATTATAGTGAAAGAGTATGAGCACCGACATCTAGCAATGAGTGTGTGAACATGAATGTAATGTCGGTGAGAAATACTTACTCCCCCAAGCTTAGGATTTTGGCCTAAGTTGGTCTATTGCCACGGATGGCCTGGAGGATATCCAAAGTTGTAACTGGGGTCGTACTGTGATGGATACTCAGTTTGCCACTGACTGGCAATTACCTCCGGATCCCACTGGTAATCAGACTGTCGTGGAGGATCAAATTGTGGTTCCGGCTCTAGCTCTGCAGCTGATGTAGGGTTCCGGTAGGCGTGAATGGCCTCCAACGGAACAAGGTACTTGTCTGCTGATAAATCAAACAAGGAAGGAGCAGGCAGGGTAATAGTCTCAGGATGATGTTTATCAAAGAACAATTTGTATTTAAGCTCCCTTTCCCTATTCTTTCCAATAAAATCATGCGCTACCATACTCTTATAATATAAATAAATAGTAGGCAACAATTTTTCTTCCTTTTCATAGTGCCTAATAGGTATGTTATAGTATGCAGCAAGGCGTGAAGCATAGACACCTCCAAAGATGGGGCCCTTTGTACGGTTCAGACTTAACCGTTTGGCAATAATACAGCCCATACTAACAGATTCGTCACTGAATCAGCCATGGAACAAAATAATAATATCAGGAACACTAATGTTTCCACAGTTTCCATGACCAATTAAGCAATGACTAGCAAATATTGCAAAGTAGCGTAAAACAGGAAAATGTATGCTAGTGATTCTTGCATCGGAAACTTTCCTAGTTTTCCCTACAGTAATAGTGTCAATAAACCCGTCCACATCTCTACGATGTGGTTCCTCTAAGCTACCATCGAAATGTATTTTGCAAACCCTACAAAATTCATATAGTGACATCTTCTTAACCACATCATATAAATGAAACTCTACTGCAGGAGGTGATTCCTTAGGATAATAGTAGAAGTTTTGCACAAAAGTATTGGTGAGTAAGAGATACTATTCACGTTGGTCACGGAGAAAGTTGGTGAGGCCTGCATTCTTAGCCAATTCATAAAAATCATCATAAATTCCGGCTTCTCTCAAGAAATCATTGGAAGGCCATTCACACAGCCGAACCTCTGTGGTGCAAGGCAGATTATATTTGGGCCTCTCTGCTTCTTTATTTTTCTTTTCCTTCGAACTTCGGCTCGATGAGCCCCTCAAAAATCTCTTAATTATTTTCTGAAAAATTCTGAAATTTTTAGTAACTTCAAATAAAAGTAAACCAAAGTCAACAAAATTGATATCAACTACTCCTACAAGTGCCTAGAGCCTATATCATGCATTAGTACTACTTGGAACCATATAAATTTGACATGCAAGCTCAAGAACCTGGTCACCTAGGCAACACAAATTTGCATTGAATAAAGCACTAGAACAAAAACTAATTGGACCAATGGTGGAGTCACATACCAAGGAACAATCCCCCAAAGCAGTTTTGTGAGAGGTACTTTGAGCAAGGAGATCGAAAATCGCAGCAAAATGAGCTAGAACTCGTGCTTGAGCTGGATGGTGATTTTTTGGGAGGAAGAAGAAGTGTGTGGGTGCAGGAATAAGTGGAAGGGAGCCACCATGGGCCCATGAGGCAGGGGGCGCGCCCTGGACCCTCATGCCCAGGTGCTTGCTCCCCCTGCTGTGTTCTCAGTGCCAGATATTCTCAAATATTCCAGAAAAAATCATATTTAAATTTCAGGGCATTTGGAGAACTTTTATTTTCGGGGTATTTTTATATTGCACAGATAATTCAGAAAATAGACAGAAATTACTATTTTTCTTTATTTAATATAAATAACAGAAAGTAAAAAGAGGGTATAGAGAGTAATGTTTTCCAAATTCATCGATCTCATGCTCCTCAAAAGGAATCCACTAACAAGGTTGATCAAGTCTTGTTAACAAACTCATTCTGAATAACCTGGAACCGGAGAATTTTCGAATAACACTATGTTACCTCAACGGGGATATGCACATCCCCAACAATAAGAATATCATATTTCTTCTTGACAGTAGGAAGAGGAAATTCAAAACCGCCAATAGTGATTGTTGAAATTTTTCCAATAGAATTTATACTATGGACTTGAGGTTGTTTCCTCGGAAAGTGTACCATATGCTCATTACCATTAACATGAAAAGTGACATTGCCATTGGTGCAATCAATAACAGCCCCTGCAGTATTCAAAAAGGGCCTTCCAAGAATAATAGACATACTATCGTCCTCGGGAATATCAAGAATAACAAAGTCCGTTAAAATAGTAACGTCTGCAACTACAACAGGCACATCCTCACAAATACTGATAGGTATAGCATTTGATTTATCAGCCATTTGCAAAGATATTTCAGTATGAGTCAACTTATTCAAGTCAAGTCTACGATATAAAGAGAGAGGCATAACACTAACACCGGCTCGAAGATCACATAAAGCAGTTCTAACATAATTTCTTTTAATGGAGCATGGTATAGTGGGTACTCCTGGATCTCCAAGTTTCTTTAGTATTCCACCCTTAAAAGTGTAATTAGCAAGCATGGTGGAAATTTCAGCTTCCGGTATCTTTCTTTTATTAGTGACAATATCTTTCATATACTAAGCATAAGGATTCATTTTGAGCATATCAGTTAATTGCATACACAAAAAGATAGGTCTAATCATTTTAGCAAAGCGCTCAAAATCCTCATCATCCTTTTTCTTGGATGGTTTGGGAGGAAAAGGCATGGGTTTCTTAACCCATGGTTCTATTTCTTTACCATGTTTCCTAGCAACAAAGTCTCTCTTATCATAACATTGATTCTTTGATTGTGAGTTATCAAGATCAACATCAGGTTCAATTTCTATATCATTATCATTACTAGGTTGAGCATCAACATGAACATCATCATTAACATTTTCATTAGGTTCATGTTCATTACCAGATTGTGTTTCAGCATCAGAAATAGAAATATCATTGGGATTCTCGGGTGGTTCAGCAATAGGTTCACTAGAAGCATGCAAAGTCCTATCATTTTTATTTTTATTCTTTTTAGAAGGATTAGGTGCATCAATATCATTTCTCTGAGAATCTTGCTCAATTCTCTTACGATGGCCCGCAGGATACAAAGGTTCCTGGGTCATTTTACCACCTCTAGTCATAACTCTAACAGCATTATCATTTATGTTACTATTTAATTCATTGAGAAATCATTCTGAGCTTTAAGTACTTGTTCTACTTGAGTGGTAACCATAGAAGCATGTTTACTAATGAGTTTAAGTTCACCTTTAACTCTACACATATAATCACCCAAGTGTTCAATCATATAAGAATTTTGTTTCAATTGTCTACCAAAATAAGCATTGAAGTCTTCTTGCTTAACCATAAAGTTATCAAACTCATCCAAACATTGGCTAGCAAACTTAGTGGGAGCTATTTCAGCTTTATCATATCTATAGAGAGAATTTACCTTTACTACCTCTATCGGGTTATCAAGACCATGTGTTTCTTCAATAGGTGATGGATTAAAACCGTGTATTTCGTCAACAGATGGTAAATTAAGACCACATATTTCTTCAATAGGAGGTAAATTCTTAACATCTTCAGCTTTAATACCCTTTTCTTTCATGGATTTCTTTGCCTCTTGCATATCTTTAGGACTGAGAAATAAAACACCCCTTTTCTTCGGAGTTGGTTTAGAAATAGGCTCAGGAGTTGGCTCAGGAGCTGGATCCGGAAGTGTCCAATTATTTTCATTTGTCAACATATTATTCAATAGAATTTCAGCTTCATCTAGTGTTCTTTCCCTGAAAACATAACCAGCACAACTATCCAGGTGGTCTCCGGAAGCATTGGTTAGTCCATTATAAAAGATATCAATTATTTCATTTTTCATAAGAGGATGATCAGGCAAAGCATTAAGTAATTGGAGAAGCCTCCCCCAAGCTTGTGGGAGACTCTCTTCCTCAATTTGCACAAAATTATATATATCCCTTAAGGCAACTTGTTTCTTATGAGCAGGGAAATATTTAGCAGAGAAGTAATAAAT
Organism: Triticum aestivum; assembly: GCF_018294505.1. NCBI lineage: Eukaryota > Viridiplantae > Streptophyta > Magnoliopsida > Poales > Poaceae > Triticum > Triticum aestivum. Next base: position 245,020,154 of record NC_057800.1, read on the forward strand.
CATATCCTGGGGACTACGCACACAACCAGGATCAAGAGAAATAAACCATATCTTAGCATCACCCTTTAATGAGAACGGAAATATTTTAAGGATATAAAAGTAGCAAGTTCTCTCATCAGTAGTGAACAGGGTGGCTATATCATTTAATTTAGTAAGATGTGCCACAACAGTTTCAGATTCATAGCCATAAAAAGGATCAGATTCAACCAAAGTAATTATATCAGGATCAATAGAGAATTAATAATCCTTATCAGTAACAAAGATAGGTGAAGTAGCATAAGCAGGATCATATTTCATTCTAGCATATAGAGTTTTTTGTTTAAGCTTAGATAATAATTTCTTAAGATCACTTCTATCATTGCATGCAAGAAAGTATCTTCTAGTTTCTTCATCCATAACATAGCCCTCAGGCACAACAGGCAATTCATATTTATTAGGAGAACCTTCATCATCACTTTCATCAATATTATCAGTTTCAATAATTTTATTCTCTCTATCCCTAGCAAGTTGTTCATCAAGAAATTCACCAAGTCGCACAGTAGTATCAAGCATAGAAGCAGTTTCATCATAAGTATCATGCATAGCAGAAGTGGCACCATCAATAATATGCGACATATCAGAATTAATAGTAGAAGCAGGTTTAGGTGTCGCAAGCTTACTAAAAACAGAAGGTGAATCAAGTGCAGAGCTAGATGGCAGTTCCATACCTCCCCTCATAGTTGAGGGATAAATTTTTGTTTTCGCGTCTTTCATGTTCTTCATAGTGACCAGCAGATATAAATCCCAAGTGACTCAAAGAATAGAGCTATGCTCCGCGGCAACGGCGCCAGAAAATAGTCTTGATAACCCACAAGTATAGGGGATCGCAACAGTTTTCGAGGGTGGAGTATTCAACCCAAATTTATTGATTCGACACAAGGGGAGCCAAAAAATATTCTCAAGTATTAGAAGTTGAGTTGTCAATTCAACCACACCTGGGTAACTTAATATCTGCAGCAAAGTATTTAGTAGCAAAGTAATATGGAGGTAACGGTAACGATAACAAAAGTAATATTTTGGGGTTTTATAGTAATTGTAACAGTAGCAACGGAAAAGTAAATAAGCGAAGAACAATATGTGAAAAGCTCGTAGGCATTGGATCGGTGATGGAGAATTATGCCGGATGTCGTTCATCATGTAACAGTCATAACATAGGGTGTCACATAACTAGCTCCAATTCATCAATGTAATGTAGGCATGTATTCCAAATATAGTCATACGTGCTTATGGAAAAGAACTTGCATGACAACTTTTGTCCTACCCTCCCGTGGCAGCGGGGTCCTATTGGAAACTAAGGGATATTAAGGCCTCCTTTTAATAGAGTACCGGACCAAAGCATTAACATATAGTGAATACATGAACTACTCAAACTTTGGTCATAGAATGGTCCCAATTATTGTCACTTCCTGGTTGCCAGATCATAACACACAGTAGGTGACTATAGAATTGCAAGATAGGATCAAGAACTCACATATATTGATGAAAACATAATAGGTTCAGATCTGAAATCATGGCACTCGGGCCCTAGTGACAAGCATTAAGCATAGCAAAGTCATAGCAACATCAATCTCAGAACATAGTGGATACTAGGGATCAAACCCTAACAAAACTAACTCGATTACATGATAAATCTCATCCAACCCATCATCGTCCAGCAAGCCTATGATGGAATTACTCATGCACGGCGGTGAGCATCATGAAATTGGTGATGGAGGATGGTTGATGATGACGACGGCGACGGATTCCCCACTCCGGAGCCCCGAACGGACTCCAGATCAGCCCTCCCGAGAGAGTTTAGGGCTTGGTGGCGGCTCCGTATCTTAAAACGCGATGAATCTTTCTCTCTGATTTTTTTCTCCCCGAACACAAATATATTGAGTTGGAGTTGAGGTCGGTGGAGCTCCAGGGGCCCACGAGGCTGGGGGCGTGCCCCCCACCCTCGTGGCTAGGGTGGGGGCCCCCTGGCCTTGATTCTTTTGCCAGTATTTTTTATTATTTACAAAAATAATCTCCGTGGAGTTTTAGGTGATTCCGAGAATTTTTGTTTCTGCACATAAATAACACCATGGCAATTCTGCTGAAAACATCGTCAGTCCGGGTTAGTTTCATTCAAATCATGCAAGTTAGAGTCCAAAACAATGGAAAAAGTGTTGGGAAAGTAGATACGATGGAGACGTATCAACTAGCCGGATACACATTGTCTGTTTGAGCAATTATGACCCCTACGCCTGGTTTCCATGCATACCCTGGTATATTCTACCGCTACGGTATTCGGAAACACTCCGAACCTTCGGGTCAAGAGGTTGAAGCGAAAAGGTCGGCGATGACAATTGTCTTTATTATCCAGCTAGAAGGAAAGTAGATAGTCGCTCATCACTCAAACACTTCCTCCTCTATACCGTCCAAAAGGTGATCTAATTTACAATCCTGTTGGGAATATTTGGCGGCCACCTCTACTTGGTCTTATACTAAGCTACCCCATTCAGCCCTAGCGGTTCGACACGAGCCATGTGATTAGGATTCCGCTTGGTATATCGCGTCTTCACCATGGCCCAGGCCTCTCGCGCACCCTCTCGGCAGGCCGATATCTTCCACAGCCGGACACGCCGCCGCGCTCCCTTGAACAGCTCTACCAGCTTCTCCATGCTTCCTGGAGGGGAGTCGAATGGCCATAAAGCCTTGGCTACACTCCGCATCGCCTGTCGAGCTTGCTCGTGCAATTGCGACAGCCCTTGAAGAAGATCACTTGATGATCCGTACACCTCCTCTTCGGGGTGGTTCGTCAATACACCTGCAATTACAGCTATATCAGCCACCGTTACCTCCAAACTGTTATAAGATAAAAGCGGCCACGTACTGAATATGCCGCCTCGCAGCTTCTTGTTCTCCTTCAGAGAGTCCGCTAGCTGAGCTCGCACATCTTTTAGTTCTTTGCCCAGTTTGGCGTTCGAATCCTGGAGTTTCTTTTTCTCCTGAACGATTTTTGTCAATACACGCTCGCTCGCTGCTAGTAGCTTTTTGGCTCTGTGTTCTTTGCTTCGAGCGGCGTCCAGCTGCTCCCGTACTTGGTCTGACGACCCAACACAAAGATAAATTCCCAGATTCGCACTATCGGTGTATCATTATGAATTTTCGTTAGAAGGAAATATTACCGAGAGATGTCCTGTATTTCTCCAATTCGGCATTGGCAGCAAGCAGCTGGCGCTGACACTTTTCTAGTTCTTGAACTAGCTGGGTGTTCTTCTCCGTAAGCACCTGGTTGTACATTGATCCTTAAATCAGTTGTTTCAACTCCTAGTCTCGGGGGCTACTGGCATATGGTTATCATAGTCAGACAAAACAAATTTACCTGCACATCTTTCAAATGTTGCTTTGTGGCCCTATTAATTCCATCTCGGGTAGCTCGGAAGTATGCATCGGTCAAGCTGAATGCGTTAAACGACTCTTCTGAAAAGCCAGGGTCTTGTAAAATGGCCTGGCGGCACTGACGATTCATGGCACTCTCCACTTCCGAGTTGGTAACGGATACATCATCCGAGTCCTCGGCTGGGGGACAGTTCGGCATCACGCCCGCATCAGCCCCTGTCTTCATGGCAGGATTTGAATCCTGACTGCGAGAAGTATGGCCACTCGAACCTCCGGATATAGTCCAACGCACCTTTCTCCTGACACATGGAAAACGGGAAGGTCACGATTGGACGTGACTGCTCAGGTGCATGTTGACGAATTCGTACCTCTTCGATCAAGGTACGGTCGTGTCTTCATTTGCTTTCCTCTTGGAAGACTTGCCCGGAGTAGGGGACGCCCTCTTCGGAGGAACCCTTGGAGCGGTACGTCGCGCCGAACCCTTCCCCTTTTGAGCATAGGATAGTGCGGTGGGTAAGAAGGAAGGAGATATTTCTTTTGAATAAGGTGTCTTCAGATCACTTACGTGTGAAGCTGGGAAGAGGCCGGGGTACTCGACGATAATAGGTACATATGTACCGTCGTAGCTCATCTGATAGAACAGTGCCTCCTCAAGCTCCACGAATATGTCCAGGTCTTCCTCATATCCGGGGTCAAGATCCCGGTTGTGATTCTCTGGCTAAGGGCCAGGGTCATGGATCCCCTCGATAGCCTTTCACCATTCCTATTATGAGCATATAAGATGGTGCCTGTCAACAAATGATTCAAGGGCAAGATAAATTAAGTGAAGCCAAACCTTACCCAGCTAGGAGGATTGTACACGGAAAGTCCATCTCAATGTTGGAGATGGCTGAACTCCTCCTTCTCCTTTATATAGCTCGGCCAGGATCTTGGCTAGAGCGGCGGTGGTCTTCGGACCTTTTCGACCATAACATGAGGCATCGTCTTCTCCGTTATAGTGCCACATGGGCAGTCCTCAGTATTGGAGTGGCTGGACCCCCCACGTTATGGAAATTGCCATCACTTCGACTATTGACAATCCGGACTGGGCAAGCATTTTAATCTTGCCCAGTAGCAAGCTGATTTCCATGCTATCCTCTTCCTCGAGGCTCCGATGACACCAGCTGTGGTGCTTCTTCAGCGAAGCATTTGAAAACTCGGGGAGGCCTATGCGGACGGGGTCGGGTAGAGCGACGTCGTCAATGTAGAACCATTTGGAAGACCACTGTTCGGGAGCTTTCTTCGGCGTACCGGATAGATATCCGGTCCCGGCAATGCGCCACACTTCGGCTCCTCCCACTTCAAAGATTGATCCGCCTTGATTACGAGGGACGAGGCAGAATAATCTTCTCCATAAATCAAAATGGGCCTCGCAACCCAGGAATAGTTCGCATAGGGAGACATAACCCGCAATGTGGACGATGGAGCCAGGGGTAAAATTGTGCAGCTAGAGGCCATAGTACTCCAGCAACCCTCGGAGGAATGGGTGAACTGGAAACCCCACCCGCCACAGCAGATAGGGGACGAAGCATACCCGTTCTCTGACAGACGGATTGGGAGAATCCTGTGTCAGGGTTTTGTCGTTGAAGGAGGCCAACCCTGCTCGAACAGGGACCAGATCTGTTGGAGGGAGAAATCCCTGTGTTTGCAGCTTTGCCAATCGGTAATGGGGCACAAAGCACCTCTCCCACACGCTTCTCTCTAGGTTGGAACGGGAAGAAGAGCTGGGGTTTTTGGCCATGTTGGAATGGTCCTGCCTGGCGGTCTCTGAGGATTTTCTCCGCTATTGTCAAAGGGATCTGAGATCCAATCTCTTTAAATAGATACTCTTCCTTACAGGGCTGGGGTGTTATTTGCAAAAAGTACCCTGACTATCTGCATTCGCTCGACATGTGGAAAACGAGGACATTAAGTGCGTAGAAGCCGAGGGGACACATCGAATCTACGGACGAATACACTACTTAAGGGAGGAACCCGCCTTGCAATACCGAAGATAATCCGTATGCCGACCACCTTGTTATTGAAGACTGGTTCGGGGGCTACTGAGGGAGTCCGGGACTAAGGGGTCCTCGGGCGTCCGGCCTGTTATATGTGGGCCGCACTATTGGGCTATGAAGATACGAAGACCGAAGACTGTACCCGTATCCGGATGGGACTCTCCTTGGCATGGAAGGCAATCTTGGCGAACAACTATGAAGATTCCATATTATGTAACCGACTCTATGTAACCCTAGATCCCCCCGGTGTCTATATAAACCGGAGGACTTAGTCCGGATAGGTAATACTCAATACCTTAGTCATACAGGCTAGACTTCTAGGGTTTAGCCATTATGATCTTGTGGTAGATCAACTCTTGTAATACTCATACCCATCAATATCAATCAAGAAGGACATAGGGTGTTACCTCCATCAAGAGGGCCCGAACCTGGGTAAAACATCGTGTCCATGTCTCCTATTACCATCAACCTTAGACGCATAGTTCGGGACCCCCTACTCGAGATCCGCCGGTTTTAACACCGACAACCGTTGCCAAGGGCAAGCACCTCCTCGCTGTCGTTCACCTGGGGGCAGCACCCGACGCAGCGAGCATCTTCCCCAAACACCCTCACATAGAGGGTCGTGTCGCCGTCGTACTTTAAGTGAAGGGTGCACCGCCTACCCAGGCCGCGTGCACGGCCGAACGTCTACCAACCGCGGGCCAGAGCTACATTACCCACGGCGGAGACCTCGACCACAACTCAGGAAGCCCTGCTGTAGCAGCTGTCCACCTATAGCCAAAGCCCGTCGGGACCTGAGGCCGGTAGCTCATCAGCAAAGAAGCGCAGGAGCTGAAGCCAGTTGCCGGGCGGATTCTCCGACCAGACGGCGAACTCCGGTAGCATCTCCGCGGAGTGGAAGCATGGCTGGGGAGGCCGCGCGACCACTGCACGTCTCCCTTCATCAATGAGACCGCCACAATCGGAGCGACCCCTGCCCCGCAAAGAGGCACCACCACGGCCGCGCGGAGCCGTGGCGGGGGTTGCAGTGTGCTTGCGGGGACGGACACCTCCACGCTTGGGTAACGCAGAGTCGGGCCCCTTGCAAGGGGCCTTCCCCTTCTCCATGGCGGTGAAACTCCTCAACGGCGCCATTGGTGGCAAGAGAGGAGCAAGGAAGGAGAAGAGGCGGAAAAGGAAGAGGAAGGATGGGCGACGGGGGCTCCGCCCCCCTCCCATTTATACCAGGAGAAGGCCAACCGGCACCCCCACAATCATAGGTAATGATGGTTTTCCTTGCGTGTTGCAGGGACTTGTCACATCGGGCAGTTGCCGAGGCAGCATGGGGAAGTGGAGACGCCCATGTCCAATCAACCGCCACGCGTCGACCGAGGCTGTAGGCTATGGGGGTCCTTGGCGCTCCGCACTTGACCCTCAGCTTCACCTTGAAGCCAAGCCCGAGCTTGCCTTGGGCCCGGGGGCTAGTGGCGGCATTCTAGGAATGGGGGTCCCCATACTTGCCTGCCTACGGCCCACAGCGTGGCTTTGCTGGCAGGCCTGTACGGGCCATCTTCATCAACAAGGAATCAAGACCCTCGCGAGGGGCCAAGCCTCGCGAGGCAGACGACACAATACCTCCTCAGGAGCGGCCTCACCAGGCTGGCTCGCGGGGGGCGGAGAGTTCAAGGCCAGGCAAACCTCGTGAGGTTCGCGTGACGTAAGCCATGACGATCGAGACCAGGCGGGCACCAGCACACGCAGCGTCCTTGTTTCCTCTTTGGTGCTAAGGGGGCAAGCGCAGACGCGGAGTACCGAGGCATCAAGCAAAGGTTGCAATATTGGTGCAACGAGACCAAGACCAGAAGGACGGCAAGACGGAGGTCACCGTGGAGCCCAAGACGGCGTCACCACCAGAGCCTTTGGCAGGCGAAGACTGCTTTTGTCGGGATATCTTGTACTAGTTGTCCCCTTTCGGATTGGCTGTTGTTGGCTCCCTTCCCGTTCAATATTTGGGGAGAGGACCATGGCCTCTATAAATAGGATTAGCCACCACAGTAGGAGGCAACTCGTCTCGAATCCACCCGAACAATAGCCAATTCGCCAAGCACAAGAACACCTCAACCTCAGGAGGCTGTTCTTCCCCTTGTACTATTCATCCTCAGCCCAAGAGGCAATCCACCACCACCACACTGGAGTAGGGTATTACACCACAATGGTGGCCTGAACCAGTATAAATCTTGTGTCCTTTGTGTTGCGAGTTTGTGGAGTTAGTTCGTGAGATCTCACCTAAGTTAGGACACGGATCGACAGGGGGAGATCTTCACACGCACCCTAGTGTTTGAACCTTAAGGGTTTTGCCGGAACCCGTGATCCGACAATAACCATGGACGACATAACCATGGAGGCCATTCTCATAATGGAGGAAATTCACACAACCACAGTGGCCCAAAGAATGGTAATGGGAGTGGAGGAAACAACAGTCAAAGCCGTTCTAACCCAGTAACCCCTGCCAAGAAGGATCTGTGTCACATTACTTATTACAAGTGCGGGAAGACCAAACACTATGCCAATGACTGTCCTGAGGCAAAGAATGGAAATGGCAATGAAAGCTCAAGAAAGAAGACAAACACTTTCACTAGGGTACAGGTGACTCATGTCAATGTGGAGGAAGTTGATGAGCAGCCTGACGCAGTTATTGGTAAGTTTTTGATTAAGTCATTTACAACCCTTGATCCTTTTGACACTGGTGCATCGCATTCATACATATCAAGGGGATTTGTTGACAATTTTAAGTTGCCAACCGTAGCCCTTAAGACACCTATGTTAGTAAGCTCGCTAGGAGCGGAGTATATGGCTATCCAGGGATGTTTTCAGCTACCGTTGACCATAGGTAGGCATGTTTTTCCCACATACCTCATTATTCTAGAATCACAAGGATTGGATGTGATACTAGGCATGGATTGGCTATCCAAGTATGGGGGAAACATTGATTGTGCTAGTAAGTCAATTCTTCTCACCACCCCAGAGGGGAATCGGATCAAGTATGTGTCTAGGCATGCGCCAAGGACGACTCAAGTAAATTCACTCTCGGAAGTTGTTCAGGAGGAAGTGCCAGTTGTGAAGAATTATCCCGATGTTTTCCCGGAGGAATTACTAGGAATGCCACCAGACCGAGACATAGAGTTTTTGATTGAGTTAATGCCAGGCACCGGACCAATATCTAAGAGACCGTATCGGATGCATGCAAATGATTTGGAGGAAATTAAGAAGCAAATTAAGGAGTTATTGGAGAAAGGTTATATTCGACCAAGTTCATCACCGTGGGGAGCCCCAGTGCTTCTAGTTTAGAAGAAGGATGGATCCTTGAGAATCATAGTTGATTATCGAGCATTTAATGAGGTGATAATCAAGAACAAATATCCTCTACTGATGATCAATGATTTGTTTGACCAGCTGCAGGGAGCTAAAGTTTTCTCCAAGATCGATCTTCGATCAGGATATCACCAGCTGAAGATCCGAGAATAGGATATACCTAAGACGACTTTTACCACAAGGTATGGGATATATGGGTACACAGTCATGTCTTTTAGTTTGACTAACACCCCTGCCTACTTTATGAGTATGATGAATAAGGTGTTCATGGAGTTCTTGGATAAGTTTATCGTGGTGTTCATTGATGATATATTGGTGTACTCGAAGAATGAAGAACAACACAAGGAACATTTGCGCTTGGTCCTCGAGAAGCCGAGGGAACATCAGCTATATGCCAAGTTCAGCAAATGTGAGTTTTGGTTGAAGGAAGTCAGATTCCTCGGACATGTTATATCAGGAGAAGGTATAGCAGTAGACTCCTCCCAGGTTCAATCCGTCACCGAATGGATGGCACCCACCTCACTGGGAGATATATGCAGTTTCCTCGGACTCGCAAGATATTTTCGGAGATTCATTGTGAATTTTTCCAAGATTGTGAAGCCCATGACAGAGTTAGTAAAGAAGGACACCAAGTTCAAATGGACCGAGGAGTGTGAGCCCAGTTTTCAGGAGTTCAATAAACGTATGGTTACAGCCCTAGTACTAATTCTTCTGAATATACGCAAGGATTTCCAAGTATATTGCAACGCTTACCGACAGGGACTTGGAGGCATTCTTATGCTAGAAGGAATAGTTGTTTCATATGCCTCACATCAGCTTCGACATCATGAGTTGAATTACGCCACGCATGATTTGGAGTTAGCAGCCGTAGTGCATGCGCTTAAGACCTAGAGACATTTTCTTATCGGAAATCATTGTGATGTTTACACGAATCATAAGAGTTTGAAGTATATCTTCACGCAGAAGGAGTTGAACCTCAGGCAGAGGAGATGGTTGGAGCTCATAAAGGATTATGACATGAAACTGCATTATCATCCAGGAAAGGCCAATGTTGTGGCAGATGCTTTGAGCCACAAGAGTTATGTCAATACTCTCATAACCGGAGGATTACCTCAGGAGTTAGCCGATGATCTCCGAGAACATCGCTTGGAGATAGTCCCGAGTGGTTTTGTTGCAGCATTGGAAGTTCAGTCCACTTTGTTGGGAAAGATCTAAGAAGCTCAGAAAGTTGATAAGGAATTGCGGAGATAAAATAAAAGATGAGTAAAGGAAAGGCCAAAGGTTTTTGTGAGGATGAACATGGAACTTTATGGTTTGAAGATCACATCTATGTGCCCAATGACCCGGAGATCAGGAAGTTAATTCTTCAGGAGGCTCATGATTTGCCTTATTCAATTAACCCAGTCAAGACCAAAATGTATTTGGAGTTAAAGGAACATTTCTGGTGGACAGGTATGAAGAAGGATACCGCCGAGTATGTAGCAGTATGCGACGTATGTCAGAGGGTTAAGGTAGAGCATCAGAAACCAGCAAGATTACTTCAGCCTTTGTCGATACCCAAATGGAAGTGGGATAAGCTTGGCATGGATTTCATCACTAGATTATCCAGGACTCGTTCAGGATATGACTCCATTTGGGTTGTAGTTGCTCGCTTGATCAAGATGGCTCACTTTATCCCTGTGAAGACCACCTATATGAACGCTAAGTTGGCCAAGATATATATGACCAGGATCGTATGTCTGCATGGAGTTCCAAGGACCATAGTATCAGATAGAGGAACATAGTTTACTTCGAAGTTTTGCAATCAGTTACACCAAATATTTGGGTACCAGTCTAGAGTTCTGTACAGCCTTCCATCCGCAGACAGATGGGCAGACCGAGAGAGTCAATCAGATTCTGGAGGACACGTTGAGAACCTATGCACTAGACTATGGATCTAGTTGGGATGATAATTTGCCTTACGCAGAGTTCTCGTATAACAATAGCTACCAAGCTAGTTTGAATATGGCCCCTTTTGAAGCTTTGTATGGAAGGAGATGCAGGACACCATTGATGTGGGATGAAGTTGGAGACCGACAATTGTTCGGACCAAATTTAATCAGAGACTCTGAGGAGAAGGTCAAGTTGATTCGTGATAGACTCAAGATAGCCCAGTCCAAGCAAAAGAGTTATGTCGATACTAAATGCAAGGAGGTAACCTATGAAGTAGGAGACAGATCATATCTTCATGGGTCGCCACTTCGAGGAGTTAAACGGTTTGGAGTCAAAGGAAAGTTAGCGTCATGATTTGTGGGACCATACAGAGTCTTGGAACGTATGGGTGAAGTTGCCTACAAGTTGGAATTACCCAAAGGTTTGTCAGGAGTTCATGATGTGTTTCATGTTTCCCAGTTGAAGAAGTGCCATGCAGAGATGGCCGATATTCCTCTGAGAGATGCAGTGCCCCTAGAAGCAATTCAGTTGGAGAGTGACCTGACTTATGAGGAGAAACCCGTCAAGATTCCCGAGTTCGCCAACCGAGTTACTTGCAAAAAGGTTATCAAGTTTTGCAAGGTTCAGTGGAGTCACCATACCGTGGAGGAAGCCACCTGGGAACGAGAAGAAGACCTCCGGAAGGACCACCCACACCTTTTTGCTAGCCAAGCGGAATCTCGAGGGCGAGATTCATCTTAAGGGGGGTAGGTTTGTAACATCCCCATTTTCAATTTGGATGTTATTTAGATCATTCATATGCATTCATCATTTGAGCATTTTTGGAATCCATTTTATTTGAATTTTGATCCTAGAAACCTTAAGAAACTCAAGGACCAATTGAGAGAGTGGGAGGTTTTCTCAAAAATCCATTTTTGAATTTTCAAAATTGGCAAGTTCGATCAAAGGGTTTTATTCAAAATATTTTCCAATAATTTCAAATAAATAAAATAAAGAGAGAAGATAATATGACTTCTTCAAAAATAGTAAAGAAATGATGGGAATTTATTTTTGAATAAAAATATATTTTATTTGATTTTTTGTGTGTTTTATTATTTTATTAGTGCAAAAACTTTATTTTATTTTTAGGCATTTAGGTCCAGAAAAATGTTCACATTAGTCCAAATATTAGGAGGGAATTATGTGAATTTTTCTGGAACTTTTTTTAAAAAATTGTTGTGTTTTTTGTATTTTTTCGTCTCTGGAAAAATTGTTCAAAAAAACTTCGGACCGAACTGGACCGAAGCCCAGCCGGCCCAGGCCACCGACGCCATCGTCCCCGAGTCCGTCCCCAGCACGTCGCCGCCCGTGTCCGGCCGGGACTCGCGCCGCCACGTCGCCTTGCCCCCTCCTCCACGCCACCCGAGCCGCCCCTGGCCCCTTTATATAGCGCCACTGCCTCCTCTCTCTCTCTCTCAACACAACTGCAGCAGCTGCCATCGCCGCAAAGTCGCCACCGCCGCTAGTCATCGCCGCCGCCGCCTGGCGCCGAAGATGCTAGACGCCGGAGCCGCCGCCCGACGCCGAAGACGCTTGACGCTGGAGCCGCTGCCGCTGTCCCCCCCATCGCGGGAGACGCCGCCGTCGCCGGTAACCGCCACGAACCGCCGGTTTCTTTCGGTTTGGTTTTTTTCTAAACCCGATTTGTTTTTGTAGTTAGATCTAAATAGCGAACGTTTTCTCGTTAGGAAGTTTTAGTGAACGAGTTCATTCGATAGTTCTCTGTAGCGGACGTTCGTGCGATAGATTTTTCTTTTTTGTTTTAATTTTCGGCCAGGGACCCATCCATAATTATTTTCTTTGCAGTTTAGCCCTTGATCTTCAAACGATCACAATGTTTTGCTCGTTTATCCAAATCCAATGAAACCAACACCAAATTCTTTGTTATGATCCCCTCTATCCACATAACCAACTTAAACATAGTTTTGAAAATTTAAAACTCGATTTCAAATAGATTTTAATTTGAATTTCTTTTGATCATAATTTGAGGTTTGTAACTCCGATTTAGTTGATTCTTTTTGCAAATCGAAGTTCTCGACCTAAACTTTCTGTTAAGATCTTTTTCTTTGGTTTTCTTTGCATCTTCATTGCTTGAGTGCTTCTGTATGCTATTGTTTGTCTATAATAGATTTTCTGGAGTGCGAAGCTTGCTACTATGAATCTCTAGGGTTTTTTGATCGTCAGCAAGGCAAGTTACACTTTGATCGTACGCTTTATTACCCAGTTTTTATGCATTAGTTACACCCTCAAACACTGCATGAGTAGGATTCAGAACATGTGGTTATTGCTATGTATTTGATGAGGTAGGAACCAAATACCTTTTTTCACCCCGGGAATATACGTTATGCTCATGTTCCTTAGCCATGCTCGTAGATGGGGATTGGTATGTGAGAATCATGCAAGTTGTGAGATATATTAACTAAGGGAAATTTAAGGTGGCTACTTTAATACACATCTGGGTGGATTGGTTGTGGGCACCTGGGGAATCAAGTGTTGTCCTAGGAGATCCTGGGGTACCCGTGTGATCATCCTATGGAATGCCACCCAGGATCAAAGGGATCATAAGATTATTCATGATCAGAAACTTTCGTGTGCAGCCACAAGTCATTATGGGCTCTGGCGTAGTTAAGTAAGTTGTGGGAAACCTTTCCATGATGGGCTAGCAGATGTAGGGGAATTGTAGGTGTATGGGTGTAACGCCCTCGATGCGGCTATATCTCCCACGTGTCGAAGCACGACTTAGAGGCATAACCGCATTGAAAGCAATGTCGCAAGTGAGGTAATCTTCACACAACCCATGTAATACATAAGGGAAAGATATACATAGTTGGCTTACAATCGCCACTTCACACAATTACATGAATAAAGCATTACATCAAGGTCGGACTACGGAACCAAAATAAAAGAAGACTACCCCAAAAGCTACACAGATCCCCGGTCATCCCGACTAGGCTCCACTACTGATCAGCTGGAAACGGAACAACATAAAGGACAAGATCTTAATCGAGCTCCTCCTTGAGCTTGGTTGCGTCACCTGCTCGGTAACATCGTCACCTGCAAAGTGGGTTTGGAAGTATCTGTGAGTCACGGGGACTCAGCAATCTCACACCCTCGCGATCAAGACTTTTTAAGCTTATGGGTAAGGTAAAGGTATGAGGTGGAGCTGCATCAAGCGACTAGCATATATGGTGGCTAACATACGCAAAAGAGAGCGAGAAGAGAAGGCAAAAGCATGGTCGAACATCTATGATCAAGAAGTGATCCTAGAACAACCTACGTCAAGCATAACTCCAACACCGTGTTCACTTCCCGGACTCCGCCGAGAAGAGACCATCACGGTTACACACGTGGTTGATGCATTTTAATTAAGATCAACTTCAAGTTTTCTACAACCAGACATTAACAAATTCCCATCTGCCCATAACCGCGGGCACGGCTTTCGAAAGTTCAAATCCCTGCAGGGGTGTCCCAACTTAGCCCATCACAAGCTCTCATGGTCAACGAAGGATATTCCTTCTAGTGGGAAGACCCGATCAGAATCGGAATCCCGGTTACAAGACATTTCGACAATGGTAAAACAAGACCAGCAAAGCCACCCAGATGTGCCGAAAAATCCCGATAGGAGCTGCACATATCTCGTTCTCAGGGCACACCGGATGAGCAAGACGTCGGGTGGGCCAGCCAAGAGTTGCCCCTGGTAGCTCCGGACATCGCTCAGTTGGACCAACACTTAGAGAAGCACTGGCCCGGGGGGTTTAAATAAAGATGACCCTTGTGTCTGCAGAACCCAAGGGAAAAAAGGCTAGGTGGCGAATGGTAAAACCAATGTTGGGCCTTGCTGGAGGAGTTTTATTCAAGGCGAACTGTCAAGGGGTTCCCATTATAACCCAACCGTGTAAGGAACGCAAAATCCGGGACCATAACACCGATATGACGGAAACTAGGACGGCAAGAGTGGAACAAAACACCAGGCATAAGGCCGAGCCTTCCACCCTTTACCAAGTATATAGATGCATTAATTAAATAAGAGATATTGTGATATCCCAACAAAATAACCATGTCCCAAACATGGAACAAGCTTCAATCTTCACCTGCAACTAACAACGCTATAAGAGGGGGGTGAGCAAAGCGGTAACATAGCCAAACAACGGTTTGCTAGGACAAGGCGGGTTACAGGCTTGGTTCAACAATATAGGAGGCATGATAAGCAAGTGGTAGGTATCGCAGCATAGGCATAGCAAAAGAGCGAGCAACTAGCAAGCAAAGATAGAAGTGATTTCGAGGGTATGGTCATCTTGCCTGAGATCCCGCAAGGAAGAAGAACGAGTCCATGAAGAAGATAAACGGACGTAGTAGAACGGGTCCTCACAATCACGACGTTACCAGAACCAACCCAAAGAAGCAACACCGGAAAGAAGCACACAACATAGTAAACAACCAACACATGAACATGGTATGATATGCGGGATGCGGTATGCGATGCATATGCATGATTTGCAAAGGAAGGATTGAACCTGGCCTCAACTTGGAAATCCAAGAGTGCCACTAGAAAGGTGAGGTGATTTCGGTTGAAATAGATATAAAGATCACCGGAATCGGATGCACAAATGGCAAGCAAAACAAATATGGCACGGGTCTGCGATAAACAGCAAGTAGCCATCTAAATGCATCAAGATAATTATGCTACAGCACCTCAACATGGCAACAAGATACATGGCAGGGATCCACTCATGAGGCTTGACAAAAGATGAACACTAAGCTACGGCTAAAACACTCATTAATAGGTTCAAACAAGCATGTCAAAAGTGCAAATGATAACAGGTTTCAGACTTAGTGAAATTAACACACGTATGGGATTTAACATCAGGAAGCACACTTTAGAGCATGGAAACTACATGCTACAGGAACTTAACATGGAAAAGCAAGGCATGGCATGAAGCTACTCAAAGCACTTAACAAAAGTCCCTTAGTAGCCTTGAGCCAAAAGGGATCAGAAAATACAATTGCAAGCATGTGAACATGGCAAAAACATAAACAGATCCCAGACTTAGAGAAAAACTAGAGCATGCAAATCAGTTAACGAGTAGGCATGTTTACGAGCTCGATGCACTCACTACAGAGGATGGCATGACAAACTAAGCATACACCCATCAAGAAGACATGGCATAGGAACTAGACATGGCAAGAACAACAACATAGCATGCACGGATCAATAGCAACATCCTCAGCAAAATCGCTAAAAAGTCAACAATCTGCCAGGATTCACGAAATAGTAAAAGTAGAGCTCGATTGACTCAAGCTAGGGTGCTCCATAAATGCAAAAAAAGACATGGATGGTTAGAGCACCACAATGTTAACAAATCATCCTTACTTATCATCCTCAAAAGATGCACGGATCACTAGGAAACAACATGAACATATGGCATAACGACAAAATCAGGACAAGGACTTAGTGAAATTCTAAGTCCCTGAAATCAGCATTACCGATTACGCTACTTTGCAAGCTTGTGCTAGTCACCACACATATCACAAAAATACATGGAAAGCACCTCTGTAAAGATGGCATGGCATATAACAAAACACATGTAGAGTTCAGGATCATATCATGCACACATTAATCATGGCAAAAATGACAAATATCTATTTGATGAAACAGATCTGCCAAGTTTATCACATAGCCCTCTTCCAACAGCATTTCGGGCATAAAGATGAGCTCAAATGAAAATGATGCAATGAGAAGAAATGATGTACTCGTCGAGGCAAAAATTTTGATATGCTACACGCACGAATCGGAGCTACAGATGCAGAGTTATGATGCGATGAAAAACGCTAAAAAACATAGCAGATCTGGGGACTTAGTGAAATTTGGACCTCTCCGGGAAAATTCAACCCGGGACGAAGCGGTGCGGGACGGAGGGATCCGGGGACGCGGGACACCGTTTGGTTGGAGGGATGGGTGGATCTGATCCAACCTCTTTAGATCCGGTGACGGAGGGCATCTCTGGTGAGGGGCGGACCGGAGCTTCTCCGGCGAGCTCGAGCGGGGCCAGGGCGGTGCAAGGCGGGGCCGGCGCGGTCCTAGACGACGGGGCGGCGCGGAACCGCGGAGAACGGCGGCGAAGTCCGGTGGCCGGGCAGCGGCGCCGTCGAATGCGAGGCGGCGGCGCGGAGTGGCTCCGGCGGAGCTCGCCGGCGCGGGGGCCGGTGAAGGCGGCGGCGGCGAGGCGCGCTGTAGGCAGTGGGGAAGGATGGCGCGCGGGGAGCGGGGCGCTCGGGCCTGGGGCGGCTCGGGCGGGCCTAGCGCGGGCCACGGCGGGCCTCGGCTGCGCACGGTGGAGAGAGAGGGAGGCGACGGACATGTGGCAATGCGGGCGTGGCTGAGGGCGGCGGCGGAGCTGAGGTGGCATGACGGGATTGGCCCGAGCGATGTGGAGGGCGGACTTGTCCGGTGCGGGAGGAAGAAACGTCCGACGGCGCGAGGAGGACGAAGGTTAGGGTTTCATCTGCGCGAGAATTTCGGAGGGAGACACATATTTATAGGTAGAGGGAGCTAGGAAGCTCCAAATGAGGTGCGGTTTTCGGCCACGCGATCGCGATCGAACGACCGAGATGATGGAGGAGGTTGAGGTGGGTTTTGGGCCACTTTGGAAGGGTGTTGGGCTGCAACACACACGAGGCCTCTTCGGTCCCTCGGTTAACCGTTGGAGTATCAAACGAAGTCCAAATGGCACGAAACTTGACAGGTGGTCTACCGGTGGTAAACCAAGGCCGCATGACAAATCTCGGCCCAATCCGAAAACGTTTAACACCCGCACACAAAAAGAGGTAGAAAGGGACACCGGGTGACATAGGAGCGCCGGATTGCAAAACGGACAATGGGGAAAATGCTCGGATGCATGAGACGAACATGTATGAAAATGAAATGCACATGATGACATGATATGCAATGCATGAGACGCAAGCAATGACAAGGCAACAACAACGAATAAGTGGAGGACACCTAGCACATCGGTCACGGGGTGTTACAATCGGCCTATCTATCTGTTAAGGGGACCTCTTTAGAAAGGCTATGTCTCGATCTTCCGATCATGGATGTAGTCGAGTCTTGTGGGTAAAAGTGCGCAAACCTCTACAGAGCGTACAAACTAATCATGATTAGCCATTTCCTTGGTTATGGACAATTTTGAGTATCTGGTATTTGAGTTATTGGTTGATCTCATCACTTTACTTAATAAATTTGTCGAGTATTTATTATTATTACGGTTACCTGATAATTTTGGGATTGAGCTGGGCATACCTTCTCAATAATGGCATAAACTTGGTAGTAAATAAAATCTATTCCTTTGTTGTAGGGAAAAATTAGCTTTATGCAAATGTTAAACTTAAAGCCTCCACCAGCCAAATATGCATGTAGTGATAGCTATTATTCATCATTGCTCTATAGTGTGAACTTGCCAGCATATTCCATGTGCTGACCTACATGGCTGCAACGTCTCATGTTGCAGAATTTTCAGACGAGGATTAAGGTGCGATAGGTCGTTGTCTTGCACTCAGTTTTGCCGTGGAGTTGGATGGACTCATTTACCTTCGAAGCATCCACAATTATTTTGTTAGATGGCCTTCAGCCATATTATTGTAATAATTACTCTTTATGAGGACCTCAATGTAATAAGTGTGTGATTGAACTCTGTTATAATTCCTTGAGTACTATGCGTGTCAGCATACCGATCCAGGGATGACACTTAAGCACAGAGACTACGGTCCATTGGGATCGGGTCGCTACATTACTAATGCTTGTAGTAGCGCCTGGGTATTTGATACTGGTTCAGTTGCAGTTACAAGTAACTCGAAATAGGAGCTGCGGAATAAATGAAGATTGGCTAAGGACGAGGTGATGATGCACGTCGGGAATGGTTCCAAGGTCGATGTGATGGTTGTCGGCATGCTACCTCCACATCTACCTTCGGGATTAGTTTTAGACCTTAATATTTGTTATTTGGTGCCAGCGTTGAGCATGAACATTATATATGGATCTTGTTTATTGTGAGACGGTTATTCATTTAAGTCAGAGAATAATGGTTGTTCTATTTATATGATTAATATCATTTATGGTCAAGTACCTATGATGAATGGTCAATTCCTGTTGAATCTCAATCGTAGTGATACATTTATTCATAATATTGATGCCAAAAGATGCAAAGTTGATAATGATAGTGCAATATACGTGTCACACTGGCGTTTAGGTCATATTGGTGTAAAGCGCATGAAGAAACTCCATGCGGATGGACTTTTGGAATCACTTTATTATGAATCATTTGATACTTGTGAACCATGCCACATGGGCAAGATGACTAAAACTCTGTTCTCCGAAACAATGGAGCAAGATATTGACTTATTGAAAATAATACATACTGATGTATATGGTCCGATGAGTGTTGAAGCACGCTGCGGGTATCGTTATTTTCTAACCTCTATAGATGATTTGAGTAGGTATGGGTATATCTATTTAATGAAACACAAATCTAAAACATTTGAAAAGTTCAAAGAATTTCAGAGTGAAGTAGAGAAAAATCGTAACAAGAAAATAAATTTTCTATGATCTGATCGTGGAGGTGAATATTTGAGTTATGAGTTTTGCCTTCATTTAAAACAATGTGGAATTATTTCACAACTCAGGCCACCTAGAGCACCACAGCTAATGGTGTGTTCAAACGTCGTAACCGTAGTTTATTATATATGCTGCGATCTATGATGTCTCTTACCGATTTGCCTTTATCATTTTGAGAATGCATTAGAGACAGCTGCATTCACGTTAAATAGGGCACCATCTAAATTCGTTGAGACGACGCCGTATGAACTGTGGTTTGGCAAGAAACCAAACATGTCATTTCTTAAAGTTTGGGGATGCGACAGTTATGACAAAAGGCTTCAGCCTGATAAGCTCGAACCCAAATCAGAGAAGTGCATCTTCATAAGATACCCTAAGGAAACTATTGGGTACACCTTCTACCACAGATCCGAAGGGAAGAACTTGCCAAGAATGGATCCTTTCTAGAGAAGGAGTTTCTCTCGAAAGAAGTGAGTGGGAGGAAAGTAGAACTTAATGAGGTAATTGTACCTTCTCTCAAATAGGAAAGTAGCACATTAGAGAAAATTGTTCCCATGATGCCTAGACCAACTAGAGAGGAAGCTAAGGATGATGATCCTGAAACTTTAGATCAAGTTACTACTTGACCTCGTAGGTCAACCAGAACACGTTCCACACCAGAGTGGTATGGTAATCCCATCCTGGAAGTCATGTTATTAGACCACGGCCAACCTATGAACTATGAAGAAGCTATGATGAGACCAGATTCTGATAAATGACTTCAGGCCATGAAATCTCAGATAGGATCCAAGTATGAGAACAAAGTGTGGACTTTGGTGGACTTGCCCAATGATCGGCAAGCCATGGAGAATAAATGGATCTTCAAGAAGAAGACGAACGATGATGGTAATGTGACTGTCTACAAAGCTCGACTTGGCACAAAAGGTTTCGACAAATTCAAGGGTTTGACTATGATGATACTTTCTCACCCGTAGCGATGCTTAAGTTTGTCCGAATATGTTAGCAATTGCCGCATTTTATGATTATGAAATCTGGCAAATGGACGTCAAAACTGCATTCCTTAATGGATTTCTCAAAAAAGAGTTGTATATGATGCAACCAAAATGTTTTGTCGATCCTAAAGGTGCTAACAAAGTGTGCAAGCTCCAGCAATCCATCTATGGACTGGTGCAAGCATCTCGGAGTTGGAATATACGCTTCGATGATGTGACCAAAGCATACGGTTTTATACAGACTTATGGTTAAGCCTGCATTTACAAGCAAGTGAGTGGGAGGTCTGTAGCATTTCTGATATTATATGTAGTTGACATATTATTGATTGGAAATGATATAGAATTTATGGATAGCATAGAAGGATACTTGAATAAGAATTTTCCAATGAAAGACCTCAGAGAAGCTGCTTATATATTGGGCATCAATATCTATAGGGATACACCAAGACACTTACGAGGACTTCCACAAAGCACATACACTGACAAAGTTCTGAAGAAGTTCAAAATGGACCAGTCAAAGAAAGGGTTCTTACCTGTGTTGCAAGGTGTGAAGTTGAGTAAGACTCAAATCCCGACCATGACATAATATAGAGAGTGAGAATAAAAATCATTCCATATGCCTCAGCTATAGGTTCTATAAAGTATGCCATGTTGTGTACCAGACCTGTAGTGTTCCTTGCCATGAGTTTGGCAAGGGGGTACAATAGTGATCCATGAGTGGATCACTGGACAACGGTCAAATTATCCTTAGTTACCTAAGAGGACTAAGGAAATGTTTCTTGGTTATCAAGGTTATAAAGAATTCATCATAAAGGGTTACATTGATGCACGCTTTGACACCGATTCGGATGACTCTGAGTCTCAATCTAGATACATATTGAAAGTGGGAGAAATTAGCTAGAGTAGCTCCATGCAGAGCATTATAGACATAGAAATTTGCAAAATACATACAGATCTAAATTTGACAGACCCATTGACTAAACATCTCTCAGAAGCAAAACATGATCACACCTTAGTACTCTTTGGGTATTAATCACATGGCGATGTGAACTAGATTTGACTCTTGTAAACTCTTTGGGTGTTAGTCACATGACAATGTAAACTATGGGTGTTAATCACATGACGATGTGAACTAGCTTATTGACTCTAGTGCAAGTGGGAGACTGATGGAAATATGCCCTAGAGGCAATATTAAAGTTGTTATTATTATATTTCCTTATTCATGATAAAGGTTTATTATTCATGCTATAATTGTATTGATCAGAAACTTAAATACATGTGTGGATACATAAACAAATATCGTGTACCTAGTAAGCTTCTACTAGTCAAGCTTGTTGATCGAAGATGGTTAAGGTTTCCTAACCATGGACATGTGTTGTCACTTGCTAATGAGATCACATCATTAGGAGAATGATGTGATGGACAAGACCCATCCATTAGCTTAGCATATGATCATTCAGTTTATTGCTACTGCTTTCTTAATGTCAAATACAGGTTCCTTCGACTATGAGATCATGCAATTCCCAGATACCAGAGGAATGCCTTGTGTGCTATCAAATGTCACAACGTAACTGGGTGATCATATAGTTGCTCTATACGTATTTCCAAAGGTGTTTGTTGAGCTGGCATTGATCGAGATTGGGATTCGTCATTGCGTGTATCATAGAGGTATCTCTGGGCCCTCTCTATAATACACATCACAAGAAGCTTCCAAACAAAGTGACTAAGGAGTTAGTTATGAGATGATGTATTACGGAACGACTAAAGAGACTTGTTGGTAACGAAATTGAACTAGATATGAAGATACCGACAATCGAATCTCGGGCAAGTAACATATCGATGGACAAAGGGAATTACGTATGTTGTCATAAAGGTTCGACAGATAAAGATCTTCGTAGAATATGTAGGAATCAATATGGACATCCATGTCACGCTATTGCTTATTGACTAGAGAGGCGTCTCGGTCATGTCTACATCATTCTCGAACCCGTAGGGTCCGCACGCTTAATGTTCAACGACGATATAGTATTATATGAGTTATGTGAGTTGATGACCGAATGTTGATCGGAGTCTCGGATGAGATCACAGACATGACGAGGAGCTCTGGAATGGTCCGGAGGTAAAGATTGACATATAGGATGATGCCATTTGGTCACCGAAAAGGTTTCGGGATGTACAGGGTATTCATTGGATCATAAGAAAGGGTTCCGGGAAACCTACGGGGAGTATATGGGTCTAATGGGCTAAGGGGAGGCACACGCCAGCCCACAAGGGGCTGGCGCACCCTCCCCTGGCCGCCGGCCCTAGGGAAGGAAAGGGGGGACGGCTAGCCCCTCATGCCTTCCCCTCCTCATGGGAGAAAGGAAAGGGGGGGGCGCCACCCTCCCCTGCCTTTCCCCGCGCGCCTAAAAGGGCAAGGGGGGCGCGGCTAGGGCAAGGCCCAAGGTGGCTGTCGGCCCTTGGGGGGACCCTAGGCTGCCTTCCCTCCTCCGCCCACCTATGTATATATATATGTGTGTGTGTGTGTGTGTGTGTCTGTGTTTGTGTGTGTGTCGAGGGAGAGGGGTAACAAGCACCACGATCCCCAAGCCGTGTGTGGCGCCCCTCTCCCTCTAGTTCGTCATCGGTTATATTTTCATAGTGCCTAGCGAAGCCCTGCGGAGATAGTTGCATCACCATCGTCGCTATGCTGTCGTGCAGCCGGAACTCATCTACTACTTCGCCTGTCTTTCTGGATCAAGAAGGCGAGCACGTCATTGCGTTGAACGTGTGCTAAAAGCGGAGGTGCCATATGTTCGGTGCTTGATCTATTGGATCGCGAAGGTGTTCGACTACATCAACCGCCTTCGTAAACACTTCCGCTTTACGGTCTACGATGGTACATAGACATACTCTCCCCTCTTGTAGCTATGCATCACCTTGAATAGATCTTGCGTGTGTGTAGAATTTTTTTTGTTTTTCAAGCAACGTTTCCCAATAGAAGTGGCCCGGACCAACCTTACAAGTCCACGCACATGAGACCGGTTCCATAGACTGACATGCAACTTGTTTTGCATAAAGGTGGCTGGCAGGTGTCTGTTTCTCCTACTTTAGTTGAGTCGGATTTCACTACGGCGGTCCTTGTAGAAGGTTAAATAGCAACTTGATAACAACCGTTGTTGTTTTGCGTAGGTAAGAACGGTTCTTGCTAGTTTCCGGTAGCAGCCACGTAAAACTTGCAACAACAAAGTAGAGGACGTCTAACTTGTTTTTGTAGGGCATGTTGTGATGTGATATGGTCAAGATATGATGTGATATATGTTAATGTATGAGATGGTCATGTTTTGTAATAAGTTCATGAATTGCATGTCGATGAGTACAAAAACCGACAGGAGCCTTAGGGTTGTCTTTAATTATTGTATGACTTGCATGTCAATCATTTAAGTGCCATGTAATTGCTTTACTTTATTGCTATGCATGAGCAATAGTTGGCGAGGCGGCCCCAATGCTACGATGGAGATCAAGGTGTCGTGCCAGTGACGATGGAGATCATGTCGATGCTTTGGAGATGGAGATCAAAAGCACAAGATGATGATGGCCATATCATGTCACATATTTTTTTATTGTGTGTGATGTTTATCCTTTATGCATATTATTTTACTTAGAACGACAGTAGCATTACAAGATGATACCTTCACTTAATTTCAAGATCAAAGTGTTCTCCCCGAGTATGCACTATTGCCAAAGTTCGTCGTTTTGAAACACCTCGTGATGATTAGGTGTGATACACTCTAGATTCACATGCAATGGGTGTAAGCCAGTTTTGCACATGCAGAATACTTGGGTAAAACTTGACGAGCCTAGCATGTACATACATGGTCATGGAACGCTGGAGACCAAGGTCGAACGTGAGTCATATAGTAGATATGATCAACATAGGGATGTTCACCATTGAATACTCCCCCATCTCACATGATGATCGGACATGGGTTAGTTGATTTGATCACGTATGATTTAGACAACTTGAGGGATGTTGATTTAAGTGGGAGTTCATTAGTAATTTGATTATTTGAACTAAAATTTATCATGAACTTAGTTTTAATAGTTTTTGCGTATCTATGTTGTAGATCACTGGCCCGTGCTACCATTCCCTTGAATTTTAATGTGTTCCTAGAGAAAGCTAAGTTGAAAGGTGATGGCAGCAACTACATGGACTGGGTCAGTAACTTGAGGAGTATCCTCATTGGTGCACAGAAGAATTATGTCCTTGATGGACTGCTAGGTGACTGATGACCCACAATTATAGGGGACCAATCGTAGTCCTTTGGATAAGTAAGAGTGTTGAACCCAATGAGGCGTAGAAGGAAATGACAAGTGGTTTTCAGAAAGGTAATTTCTGCAAGCACTGAAATTGTCGATAACAAGTAGTTTGATAGCAAGGTAATTTGTAACAAGCAAGTAACGGTAACGGTAACGGTAAGTAAAGTGCAGCAAGGACCAATCCTTTTGTGGAAAAGAATAGGCTAAAACGGTCTCTTATAATAAGAAAAGTGTTCTTGAGGGTACACAAGAATTTCATCTAGTCATTTTGATCATGTTGATTTGATTCATGTTCGTTACTTTGATAATTTGATATGTGGGTGGACCGGTGCTTAGGTGTTGTTCTTAATTGAACAAACCTCCTACTTGTTATTAACCCCCTCGCAAGCATATACAACTACGAGAAAAGTATTAAGATAAAATCTAACCATAGCATTAAACTTTTGGATCCAAATTGATACCTTACGAAGTAGCGCATAAACTAGGGATTAAGCTTCTTTCACTCTTGCAACCCATCATCTAATAAATACTCCAGAATGCATTCCCTTAGGCCCAAATATGGTGAAGTGCCATGTAGTCAACATTCACATGACGCCACTAAGGGAATCGCAACATACATATCATCAAAATATTAAACACATATCTTACTTGCAACATGACTTCTCCCGTGACCTCAAGAACAAAAGTAACTACTCACAAATTATAATCATGCTCAAGATCATAGGGGTATTAAATAGCATAATGGATCTGAACATATAATCTTTGTGGGGACCCCGACTCATAAGTCGTGATCACCGAATGCACGTGTACAGTGATCCCAGAGATCAATGCTCACTGAACACACAGAAGCTGAATAACAAGAGTCTTACATCCATACATACCGTCTTACACAAATTATGACCATTATGGTCAAGTCTTACATAGATAAAGCCACAAGGGATGAATATCAAATAAACTTAAGCAGCGGAAATCTTCGTCGATAAGTAGAACCCATGCCATCTACCTTAACCATACAGGCATTCTGACTGGGAAACGTCCTAGTTCGCATGTTCATCTCCAAAGAACTCTTCTTCGAACTCCTGTTCTTCCATGCCTGGCCAATTAAATAACCAGTAGCAAGCCAATGAGTACTTTGAATGTACTCGCAAGCAACCCATGTTTTGGATCAAGATACAACAATGCATGACATAGGTAAACTTTTGCAGAAAGCTAATTTTTGTTGTGTTATGACATGTTTAATAAATGGTAAACCATGCATCGCATGAATTCAAGTAACCATAGGGGTTGGTTACAGATATCAACATAAAGGGAGTGGGCTCCAACCCAACTCATTCATGTCAAGTCCTTTGACTTGACCCAAGTAGTTCTTCCCACTTTATCCAAACACATACACTGGCTTGTAAACAAGTGGACGTAGCCCAAGAGTGGTTACCCAACTGTCCTTGACCGTGGACACGGCTATTCGAATAGTTTTACACTCTGCAGAGGTTGCGCACTTTACCCACAAGATCCGGGGAACATCCGTGTCATCCACGACCCGCGGTACCTCAAGTACCCGGGGTAAGCACCCGATCACTATCTTTCCCTAGACGACACTAACATGGAGTCCACTCGATTGGTAGTAACCCCCGTTCCCAACATTTCACAACTTAAAATTGTGGAGCCTCGCTCCCATATTCATCACATACCACTGGCACGGGGTACCAACGGTGTGTCCGGTGTCCCATAAAAATGTTCTTGGCCGCCCTACCTGGCACGACCCCATCCCGAGAGAGAGCACCAACTCTCCCCCGTCACTAGTAATGCGGGCTCCAAGATAGTATCGGCCTAGGTAATCAATAATGCCCTTTCCCATATAAGGGTAGAGTGGTTGCGCATGTAAAGTTGGAATAACGGTCGCAACTTAAACCAATCTGTTTTTAAAAACAACACACACACTTGCCTCGGTACACCACTTCGTCATCAAGCGGTTACCCATCTCATTATCTCCCTCGGGCATAAGTGGCACCCGACGGAGTTTTCGAAAAGTCCTTTGAAAATACTTTGTCTCCATCACCATGCATATTCCCGTCCCATTTGCGTAGCCACTACTATAGCATCCTATCTACTCCCACCGGCATAACCCTCATAAGGAGGTAGGGTCATGGACAATGCAAGTATCAACGAGGAAGTAACGGAGGCAAACCATCAAAGTGGTTCCACCTCATCATGATTCCATTGCAACAATAATATGATGCTATATGTCATGCATAAGAAGGGTTTCATAGACACGGTCAAAGGGCTGCTTGCCTTGGTCTTCAAAGTCTTCAAGTCCTTCTCCTTCTTCTTATCCAACTACTTCGTCAAATACGGGATCTATTCGTCGCAAAAGAAATGACGGGAAAAATAAGGCAATAGCAAAACAGAATAACCAAAGTGCTCAGAAAAATGTCAACTCATTTTTGTTAAATACTAGGGTGAAAACTAAGAAGGGGAAAATTCCTAGTTTTGGATTTGGAGTCATGGAAACAGTGCTAGGAATTTTAAATGTCAGGCATAAATGCTCAAATTCAAATTTAAATTTGAACAATGAAGAAAAGTTGGTTTGATAAGAGTGGAAACAGCACCAATAAATAGGTGGGATTATTACAAGAATTTAGGAGTTGGAATTATTGCATTTGGACTATTATTTAATCCTGTGGATTTTTTGGAAAAGTTACAAAAAAGAAGAGGAAAAAGGGCTCTGTGCCTGCTGGGCCAGAACAGCCGCAACGCAGCAGGCCTAGTCAGAGAGGCGGCCCAGCGCACTGGTGCATGCGCGCGCGCCAGGTTTAAACCTGGCGGGCGGGGCCCAAGCATCAGCGAGAGAGAGAGGGGCGATGGAGAGGAGAGGCTGACAGGCGGGGCCCGCCTGTCATCCCTAACCCTGCGACAGAGGGTCGGCAAGCTCACCGGCGTTGATGTAGGGCACGACAAGGTCGGGCGAGGGTACGGATGGACTTAGCCTCGAGTCGCCGTTCGGGTGGAGGTGGTTGCGGTCGTCGGGCTGGCCTGGTTCGCCGCCGACGAGGTCTCGCGGCGGAGGACCTTCGGGCATCGTCGGTTCCAGCCGTTTCCGGCTGCAAAAGAAGCGGGGGAGAAACGGGAAATGATCAAGGGTGCTCGGGGGTTCCAGATCAGCGGGGAGGCCTGTACCTCGTGAACTCCGGCGAGCCGAAGCGGCGGAGCTCGAGCTCGATCTCGAGCTCGGGCAGCTCTAGAGAGGAAGCGGGTTGCAGGGGGTGATTTGGTGATGCAGAGAGCAAGTGGTGAGGAGAGGAGAGCTCGGGGAGGCCTTTAAGTAGGCGAGCCACGGCTCACCGTAGACCCGTGCACCGGTGAGGTTGTTGCCGTTGCTGTGGGTCACGGGGGCGCGTGTGGGTGTGTCTGGGGTGCTCGTGGGTTTGGTCCAGAGCGAGAGAAAGAAAGGAGAGAGGGAGCAGGGGGCCAGAGGCACCGCGCGTGTGAGCACGCTCACTGGTGCGCTCGGGCGGTGGTCGCGCGTGCAAGCTGGGGCGAGAGGAGGGAGAAGGAGGAGGGGGCCGACCAGCTGCCGTGTTGCGGACGTCGAGGCGTCTCGTCGGGGGCGGTGGGGAGCCCCGAGGTGGCCGTAGGCGGTTGGAAGGGGGCGGCTATAGTGCAGGAGCGCACTGTAGCGTGCTCTAAAGCACCCAAATGGCCAGCATGGCCATTTTTTATGCAATGTGGGCGCGGCCAAAGGTGTCTGGTGGCTCTAGGGAGGAGTAAAGAAGTAGGAGATGGCCTTGGATGCCCTGGGTGGCCAGTAGGACAGGAGAGAGGTAGAAGAAGAGGGAGAAATGGGCTATCCAGAGAGAGAAAGTGGGGTTTTACCCATCCAATAATTGAACTGTGGATTTGCCATTGTTACTGGAGGTGAAAGGGGACTAGGAGGGGTTGTGGTAAAGAGTGGACCTCATGGAGATTAGTGGAAGCGCCCCAAACAGGGTTTTTAGGTAACATGCAGAAGGTGTTTGATATGGTTTTGGGGTACTTGCACTAATTTACTTCCTGTAGCACTTGGCAGGGGTGTTTGTCATGACAAAATGACAGGGAAAAAGGAAGATGAGCTCATTTGGAAGAGTTTGCTAATGCAGCTTTGGAAAACCCTAGAAATTAGCAGAAATGAACTTGTGTAGATCTAGTTGAGCAAATCACTTCTCCTTGATGCACCACTTGGGGTAGTGGCCTCATTTGGTCATATGAACATGCCCACAAAAGTTGGGGTCAAGGAGAGAAAGTTGGTAGTACAAACTTGTTCAAATTTGATTTTGGTCAGAGAGGGTTTTGGGGCATTTTGGTGAACCAAAATGACCTTGATTGATATGAGGGTTTGCAAGGTTATCAATATGCATTTGTGACTTGCTGGATTTTCCTTGGATTTTTTTAAAAATATTTCTGTAGAAATATTTCAAATCCTTAGAATGGGCAGAAAGGGTTTTGGGAGGTTTTGTTCAATATTTTGAACATGACCATGTGTTGAAACTCTTATATATGGAATATATATGTCCAGTGAGTTTCCCTGATTTTTGTCAAATATTTTTGAAACAATAAAATAATTTTTCCCTATTAAAGACCATTCCTGGCCTTAAGAAAAACCTTTTAAATAAAATAGGCAAATAACTTTTAAAAATTATATTTTTGTGGTTTATGGGAGTCCTATGTCTAATAGGATTCAAATATACTTCTGGAAAGATTTTTACTGCCCTTAATTAAGTACTTGTTATGCAAACCTCAATTCAAGGGTTTTTGGAAAACTAATTTTTGAAAATACTATTTGGCCAAATTATTTTTGTAAGAAAATACTATACTGCACTATACACATGGCATGATCATTGGGCAGAAGTTTGGGGCAAGGAGATGAAGTACAGAAGGTGGAGTAGTTGACTTTAAAGAGCACTTGAAAAACCACACAGAGAAATCCAACTCCAAAATAAAAGCCAAATGATGCAGAATTTGTTGGTCCAAATTTTCATGCTTTATTAATGCAAATGACAACTTACAAAATGCAGGGTGTGACAATCTTCCATCAAATAAACCCTATAGTAATCAACTACAAGATGTAATCAACACTACTAGACACCCACAGGTACCAATCTGTGGTTTCGGTACAAAGATTGAACACAAGAGATCAACTAGAGTTTGAGAGGAGATGGTTCTGCTGAAGTTATTGATGGAGATTGCCCTCCCGAAGATGAGACATTGTTGGTGATGACGACGGCAATGATTTCCCCCTCAAGGAGGGAAGTTCCCCTGGCGGAATCGCTTCGCCAGAGGGCAAAAGTGCTCCTGCCCAAGTTCCACCTCAAAATGGCGGTGCTCCGTCACGAAAGTCCTCTCCTGATTTTTTTGTAGGTCAAGATGACCTATATACCAGAAGATGGGCACAGGAGGTGGGCCGTGCTGAGCACAACCCTCCAGGGCACGCCCTGGTGTCTTGTGCTCACCAGGTGGGCCCCCTCTGGTAGTTATTTGCTCCAGTATTTTTTATATATTCCAAAATAATTCTCCATAAATTTTCAGCTCATTTGGAGATGTGCAGAATAGGTAACTCTGACATAGCTTTTCCAGGTCCAGAATTCCAGTTGCCAGCATTCGCCCTCTTTGTGTAAACCCTCCATATTATCAGAGAAAAGGCATTAGAATTACTCCATAAAGCATTATTATGCATAAAAACATTATAAATAACAGTAAGAAAACATGATGCAAAATGGACGTATCAACTCCCCCAAGCTTAGACCTCGCTTGTCCTCAAGTGAAAACCAAAATCGAAAAACATGTCCACGTTCTTAGAGAGGGAGAGGTGTCGATAAAAACAAAATACGGACATAGAAGCATCATGATTATTATTATAACAGCAACAAACTTTATCGTAAAACTTTATCACATAACTTTATCATATAACTTCTCATGAACAAGTAACAATTCATCACAACATTGAAGTAAAAGCATAAACTATATTGAAAACTAACAAACTATGTTCTCAGTCAACTTTGTAACTACAATTCATCATCTTTTCAGGAAGGGTCTCGTATCAGAGCCTTTTGGCATGTCCACATAATCAACCATCATATAATATTGTATGATTGCTAACACTCACCTCATACACATGAGCATAAAGTTTCAACCGGACACATAACATGATAGGGGCTTATAGTTTTGCCTCCCAACATATTCACCTCAGGGGTGATGTCAACAATAATAATGCATGCTCACTCATATCCAACTGGATATATGCACCTATATCTTTCCTCACCACATGATGCTTGCAAAAATAGAAAATAAAAAGGAATAGGAAGAATACTTTGACTCTTGCATAAAAGTAAATACATAAAAGTAAAAGATAGGCCATTCGCAGAGGGAAGCAGATGTTGTCATGCGCTTTTTGGTTTTTATGCTCAACCTCTTAATGCAAAATAATGTCACATTATATTGCCCCTTATGATAGCAACCTTCACTATGCAGTCTGTCACCTTTATTACGTTGCCATCACAAATTCGTACAACGCTCAATTTTCTCTTACACGAAATGATCCAACACTTTTAGAAGCAATTTTTATTGCCTTGTCACACCGATGATAATTTACTTGAAGTATCTTAATCAATCCATAGATAGATATGGTGGACTCTCAAAATAAGATTTTGTGTTTAACGGTTTTTGGATGCTGTCGGGGAAACTGATCCTCGAACACCTATGGGGCCGGCGGACTGGGCCCCTTTCGGTTCGGCGGGGGGCGGAGATCGCACGAAGAGCAGATCGAGGCGAAGCACACGAGCAGTTTACCCAGCTTCGGAGCTCTCCGGAGAGATAACACTCCTACTGCTGCTTGTCTGGTTCTATTCTATTCTTGCTCTAGCGCGAGAGCGTAGTGTCTTTCTGGGTTGCGAATGAGTCGAACCGAACCGAACCCCCTCTACGTTGCGCATGGGCCTCCTTTTATACGGTAAAGGGGTCACCGACAGGTGGCAACGCAAAGAAGGGTACAAATGTAAAAAGTGGGGTGGTTGGTACAGTTACTTGTACAGTGCACCCTACCTAACCCTGACGGCAGGGGACAAGGGCATTAAAGGCCCATCTGAGTTGCCCAAACAGTGCAGAAAAGGACCGTTAGGGGCGCCACCGTTCGCCACGACGGCGATCTTGTCAGCTTCGCATGCCACTGCGCACCGCTGGCTGCACAGCCTCCCGCCACGCGCGCCTGGAGAGGCCCCCAGAGCGACACATTGGTGGATGCGCTGGAGCGTGGGCACAGAGTGGCTGCCTGCCGCAGCAAGCGCCTTGCCGCTGTTGTTATCTTGTCGGGTCCGGAAGCTTGTCGCTCACCGGGCCTCGAGGTACCTTGTTTGGTCTTCCCGGCAAGCTCCTCTTGCCGGGGCCTTGTTGCCTTGCCGGAGCGCGTGGCGCATCGCGGCAAGTTCTTTGGAGTGCCTCGGTTGGCCTTCCCGGCAAGCTCCTCTTGCCGGGGCCTTGTCTCCTGAGCTTAAATACTTTGTTCTTGAATGGCTCCAAGGGAACCTTGGAGGATCTTGGCGTTCGCCCGACAAGCCTTGCCGCGGGGTGCTGCAACTGCCCGTGCACAAGTTCGGGGCACTAGGGTACCCCTATTCTAGTACACCGACAAATGCACAAGTAGTATCCCTACTTAGCGCGGAATTTTTGGCTAGAAAAGATATTGAGCAAGCACCACTTGTTAAAAGGATCTATGACAATATAACTTCTGTGTGAATATGAAAAAAAACATAAACCATTATGTTGTCTTCCTTGTCCAACGTCAACAATTTTGGCATATAATATTCTGATGGGGGCTCACAATCATAAAAGATGTCCAAGATAGTGTATAAGGATGGCAATGGGTCGGGTTTGGATCGGGTTGAACAATATCAAATCCATATCCATATCCATGAAGATAGTCTTTGTCCGTCCATGAAAAAATCCACGGGTTAAAAATTGTGTCCATGTCCAAACCTGATGGATATCCATACCCACTGGATATCCATTGGGTACTCTTGAAACATATAAATAATAAATAACAGAATGTTAACATAAGCTCTTCCGTTCTTCACCTCATGGTAGGCTAGGCTTCACTTATGGTAAACATCAACTTATGGTAAATCAAAACATCCAGTCACAACCTAAGATCATTTACTTTTTTTTCTAATAGATGAGAATGACGAGTCATTTAACAAGGAGATAAAAATAAGGGAAGGGGCATTGGAGTATGTTACGGAGGGGATTAAATGTCCACTAATAAAATTTACAACGAGGATTGTGTAGTTTCTTTTGCATGTTTTAGATAACAACGTGTAAAATTGCAGTGGAACATGTGACTGTTGGGTAGGGATAGCAGAGTTTTGTCCATTAAGTCATACAATCGGGTCAGGTTTGGGTATACCCATGGGTACAAGATTATATCCATGCCCTACCCACGAGCAGTCGGGTCGGGTTTGGGTGCCGCCCATGGACACAAAAGCATATTCAAACCCTATCCATTTGGGTCAGTTATCCATGGATATCCATGTCCATGGATAAAATTACCATCCTTAATAGTGTATTTGCATGTGAATCTTCTCTTGCCTTATTAAGTCTTTCCTGAATTGCATCATTGACCAATACTTTGTTTGTCAATCTCCAATAAATTTTACCACTTGTACTTTTCTTTATGTGATGTCATCACTTATTATAAGATTAGCATATGATCACTTTCATTATTTATTTTTATTTTTATTGAAACATAAAAGTAAAGAAAGCAAAACTCGAACTACTCTTTATTATATATCTTGCCCATGATTACATAGATAGATAGATAGATCACTAAGCAAACACTCAAAGATAGATCGAACTAAACTCTATTCAACTAATTCAAAAGATAACTGAAGATTGAACTAAGATAAATAAAGGTAAAGAAGGTGGTGTGATATGATACCGGGGCACCTCCCCCAAGCTTGGCACAAGCCAAGGGGAGTGCCCATACCCATGAACTCTAATCTCCTTTGGTGGTGAAGAAGAAGGTGGTGTTGTAGATCAGGACATGTCTCTTTCTCCAGCTTGCGTCGGAGGCTGAAGTTATCATCCCTAAGATCCTCATTCTCCAGCTCAAGCTTCAAGATCTTCTTGCATAAGGCTACCCTGCTATCCTGCCGAAATCGGGGAGGGTTATCCTCTGAATCGGTGTCTTCCTCCTCATCCGAGAACCAAAAATATGGAAAGGTCTTCTTAAAGACATTTAGATCCAGATGCTAGTGATAAACATGGCTCTCCTCCTCTGAATCTTGAAACGACATATTTCAGATCTATCGGAAAAGCAGCAAGAAAGAAGAGCGGGGGATTTCTCCATGATACAGTGGTCAATACGTTCTGGGGGATATAAAGATTTTTATCTTGGGAAACAAGCAAAACGAGGGGAAACGGAGTCAGGAAGGTTCCGGAGGTGGACACAACCCACCTGGGCGCGCCAGGCGTCTTGTGACGTCTTTGGTTGCCTCCCTGGTTATTTCTTATTTTCCTAATATTTGTAATATTCAAAATTTGACAAAAAAAAAATTTTGGATTTTTCGGAGTCCATTTACTTATGTATCACGTACCTCCTCTTTTTTCATGATTCTGGAGTGTTCCGAAAGGTTTCTCTTATGTGTTCCTCTTGTGTAATGGTTTGAATAATATTGCTTTCAACATTAATAGGCGTACCTGAGATGAGTGTTTAATTCTTTGCCAATTGACCACGTTCGGGCTTGTACCTTCGGCATTATTAATTTTGATAGCTCTAGAGCGATAAACCTCTTCGATAATATATGGTCCTTCCCATTTGGAGAGAAGTTTTCTTTCAAATAATCTAAAACAACAGTTGTACAAAAGAACATATTCTCCAACTTTGAATTCCCGCTTTTGGATTCTTTTATCATGCCATCTTTTAACATTTTCTTTAAATAATTTGGCATTTCCATAAGCTTGGGTTCTCCATTCATCTAGCGATCTAATATCAAATAAACTCTTTTCAGTAGAAACTTCGAAATCATAGTTGAGTTCTTTAATTGCCCAATAAGCTTTATGTTCTAATTCAAGAGGCAAATGACAAGCTTTTCAATAAACCATTTTATAAGGAGACATAGCATGGGATGTTTATGAGCTGTTCTGTAGGCCCAAACTGCATCTTCCAATTTCTTAGACCAATTGTATCGGGACCTATTGACGGTTTTTTGTAATACTAATTTTATTTCTCTATTGCTAAGTTCAACTTGACCACTATATTGAGGATGATAGGGTGATGCAATTCTATGGTTAACATCACATTTAGCAAGCATTTTACGGAAAGCACCATGAATAAAGTGTGAACCACCATCGTTCATTAAATATCTAGGGACTCCAAACCTTGTGAAAATAACTTCTTTAAGCATTTTAATGGAAGTGTTGTGATCAGCACTACTAGTTGGAATAGCTTCTACCCACTTAGTAACATAATTAACAGCAATCAAAATATGTGTATACCCATTAGAGGAAGGAAAAGGTCCCATATAATAAAAAACCCGAACATCAAATGGTTCAACATCAAGTGAATAATTCATAGGCATTTCCTGACGCTTACCGATATTACCAATTCTTTAACATTCATCACAAGATAAAACAAACTTACGGGCATCCTTGAATAGAGCATGCCAATAAAAACTAGATTCCAATACCTTGTGAGTAGTTCTATCTCCCGCATGATGTCCTCCATAAGCTTCAGAATGACATTTCCGTAGGATTTGTTCCTGTTCATGCTCAGGTACACAACATCTAATATACCATCTACTCCTTCTTTATAAAGATGTGGGTCATCCCAAAAGTAATGTTTTAAATCATAAAAGAATATTTTTTCTTTTGTTGGTATGTGAAACTAGGTGGTATGTATTTAGCAACAATGTAATTAGCATAGTCAACATACTAAGGAGTGTTATGAGAAACATTTATTGCAGCTAGTTATTCATCAGGAAAACTATCATCAATAGGTAGTGGGTCATCAAGAATATTTTCTAACCTAGAAAAGTTATCAGTTATGGGGTTCTCAACTCCTTTCCTATCAGTAATATGTAAATCAAATTCTCGTAACAAGAGAAACCCACCTAATGAGTCTAGGTTTAGCATCTTTCTTTTCCATAAGATATTTTATAGCATCATGATCAGTGTGAACAATTACTTTGGAATCAACAATATAAGATCTAAATTAATCACAAGCAAAGACAACTACTAAATATTATTTTTCAGTAGTAGCATAATTTGTTTGGTCACTGTCTAGGGTTTTACTAGCATAATGGATAACATTTAATTTCTTATCAACTCTTTGACCTAGAACAACACCAACAGCATAATTACTAGCATCACACATAATTTCAAAATTCAAGTTCCTATTAGGTGGTTGAACAATAGGTGTAGAAGTCAAGGCTTTCTTAAGTGTTTCAAAGGCTTCTACACAATCATCATAAAAAACAACCAGCTTTCCAGGTCACCAGGTGGGGCCCCTCTGGTAGTTATTTGCTCTAGTATTATATATATATATATATATATATTCCAAAATAACTCTTTGTAAATTTTCAGCTCATTTGGAGATGTCTAGAATAGGTAACTCTGACATAGCTTTTCCAGGTCCAGAATTCCAGTTGCTGACATTCTCCCTCTTTGTGTAAACCTTGCATATTATGAGAGAAAATGCATTAGAATTACTCCATAAAGCATTATTATGCATAAAAGCATTATAAGTAACAGTACAAAAACATGATGCAAAATGGACGTATCAGTGACAGATCTATCGCAGGAGGTCCTCCAGATGTTATGAATGTCTGGCAGGCTCGATCTGATGACTACTCAATAGTTCAGTGTGACATGCCTTGCGACCTGGAACCGGGACTTCTAAGACGTTTTGATTGCCATGGAGCATATGAGATGTTCCAAGAACTGAAGTTGATATTTCAAGAAAATGCCAGGGCTGAGAGATATGAAGTCTCCAACAAGTACTATAGCTGTAAGATGGAGGAGAACAGTTCTGTTAGTGAACACATACTAAAAATGTATGGGTATCATAACCACTTGACTCGGCTGGGAATTGATCTTCCAGTTGAGAGTGTTATTGACAGAGTTCTTCAGTCACTGCCACCAAGCTACAAAGGCTTCGTGATGAACTATAATATGCAAGGGATGAAGAAAATGATTCCCGAGCTCTTCACGATGCTGAAATCGGCGAACGTAGAAATCAAGAAGGAGCATCAAGTGTTGATGGTTAACAACACCACTAGTTTCAAGAAAAAGGGCAAGGGAAAGAAAGGGAACTTCAAGAAGAATGGCAGGCAAGTTGCCGCCCTTGTGAAGAAGCCCAAAGCTAGACCCAAGCCAGAAACTAAGTGCTTCTACTGCAAAGTAAATGGTCACTGGAAGCGAAATTGCCCCAAATACTTGGCAGATATGAAGGATGGCAAAGTGAACAAAGGTATATTTGATATACATGTTATTGATGTATACCTTACTAATGCTCGTAGTAATGTCTAGGTATTTGATACTGGTTCGGCTGCTCATATTTGTAACTCAAAACAGGAGCTACAGAATAAATGAAGATTGGCTAAGGACGAGGTGACGATGCTCATTGGGAATGGTTCCAAGGTCGATGTGATCGCCGTTGGCATGCTACCTCTACATCTACCTTTGGGATTACTTTTAGACCTCAATAATTGTTATTTAGTGCCAGCGTTGAGCATGAACATTATATCTGGATCTTGTTTAATGCGAGACGGTTATTCATTTAAGTCGGAGAATAATAGTTGTTCTATTTATATGAGTAATATCTTTAATAGTCACGCACCTTTGATGAATGGTCAATATTCTTGTTGAATCTCGATTGTAGTTAAGGATGGTAATTTTATCCATGGACATGGATATCCATGGATAACTGACCCAAATGGATAGGGTTTGGATATGCTTTTGTGCCCATGGGCGGCGCCCAAACCCGACCCGACTGCTCGTGGGTAGGGCATGGATATAATCTAGTACCCACGGGTATACCCAAACCTGACCCGATTGTATGACTTAATGGACAAAAATCTGCTATCCCTACCCAACAGTCACATGTCCCACTGCAATTTTACACGTTGTTATCTAAAACATGCAAAAGAAACTACACAATCCTCGTTGTAAATTTTATTAGTGGACATTTAATCCCCTCCGTAACATACTCCAATGCCCCTTCCCTTATTTTTATCTCCTTGTTAAATGACTCGTCATTCTCATCTATTAGAAAAAAAGTAAATGATCTTAGGTTGTGACTGGATGTTTTGATTTACCATAAGTTGATGTTTACCATAAGTGAAGCCTAGCCTACCATGAGGTGAAGAATGGAAGAGCTTATGTTAACATTGTGTTACTTCTTATTTATATGTTTCAAGATTACCCAATGGATATCCAGTGGGTATGGATATCCATCAGGTTTGGACATGGACACAATTTTTCACCTGTGGATTTTTTCATGGGCGGACAAAGACTATCTTCATGGATATGGATATGGATTTGATATTGTTCAACCCGATCCAAACCTGACCCATTGCCATCCTTAATTGTAGTGATACACAGATTCATAATACTGATGCCAAAAGATGCAAAGTTGATAATGATAGTGCAACATACTTGTGGCACTGCCCATTAGGTCATATTGGTGAAAAGCGCATGAATAAACTCCATGCGGATGGACTTTTGGAATCACTTTATGAATCATTTGATACTTGCAAACCATGCCTCTTGGGTAAGTTGACTAAAACTCCGTTCTTCGAAAAAATGGAGTGCGCTAATGACTTATTGGAAATAATACATACCGATGTATGCGGTCGGATGAGTGTTGAGGCATGCGGCGGGTATCATTATCTTCTGACCTTCACAGATGATTTGAGTCGGTATGGGTATATCTAATTGATGAAACACAAGTCTGGAACATTTGAAAAGTTCAAAGTATTTCAGAGTGAAGTGGAGAATCATCGTAACAAGAAAATAAAGTTTCTACGATCTGATCGCAGAGGCGAGTATTTGAGTTACGAGTTTGGCCTTCATTTAAAACAATGTGGAATTGTTTCACAACTCACGCCACCTGGAACACCATAGCGTAATGGCGTGTCTGAACATCGTAACCATACTTTATTAGATATGGTGTGTTCTATTATGTCTTTATCATTTTGGGGTTATGCATTAGAGACATCCGCATTCACGTTTAATAGGGCACCAGCTATATCCGTTGAGACGACACCGTATGAACTATGGTTTGGCAAGAAACCTAAGCTGTTGTTTCTTAAAGTTTGGGGATGCGACACTTATGTCAAAAGACTACAGCCTGAGAAGCTTGAACCCGAATCAGAGAAGTGCGTCTTCATAGGATACCCTAAATAAACTATTGGGTACACCTTCTACCATAGATCCGAAGGCAAGATCTTTATCGCTAAGAATGGGTCATTTCTAGAGAAGGAGTTTCTCTCGAAAGAAGTGAGTGGGAGGAAAGTAGAAACCAATGAGGTAATTGTACCTTCTCTAAAATTGGAAAGTAGTACATCAGAGAAATAGTTGTCGTGATGCCTACACTAACTAGAGAGGAAGCTAATGATGATGATCATAAAACTTCAGATCAATTTACTACTAAGCCTCGTAGGTTGACCAGAACACGTACCGCACCAGAGTGGTATGGTAATCTTGTCCTGGAAGTCATGTTGTTAGACAACGGCGAATGTACGAACTATGAAGAAGCTATGATGAGCCCAGATTCTGACAAATGGCTTGAGGCCATGAAATCTGAGATAGGATCCATGTATGAGTACAAAGTATAGACTTTGGTGGACTTGCTCGATGATCGGCATGCCATTGAGAATAAATGGATCTTTGAGAAGAAGGCAGATGTTGATGGTAATATCACTATCTACAAAGGTTGACTTGTTGCCAAAGGTTTTGGACAAGTTCAAGGGGTTGACTACGATGAGACTTTCTCACCCATAGAGATGCTTAAGTCTGCCCGAATCATGTTAACAATTGCCGCATTTCATGATTATGAAATCTGGCAAATGGATGTCAAAACTACATTCCTTAATGAGTTTCTTAAAGAAGAGGTGGATGTGATGCAACCAGAATGTTTTGTCGATCCTAAAGGTGCTAAAAAAGTGTGGAAGCTCCAGCGATTCATTTATGGACTGGTGCAAGCATCTCGGAGTTGGAATATACGCTTTGATGATGTGATCAAAGCATATGGTTTTATACAGACCTGCGGAGAAGCCTGTATTTACAAGAAAGTGAGTGGGAGCTCTGTAGCATTTCTAGTGTTATATGTGGATGACATATTACTTATTGGAAATGATATAAAATTTCTGGATAGCATAAAAGGATACTTGAATAAGAATTTTTCAATGTAAGATCTCGGTGAAGCTGCTTATATATTGGGCATCAAGATCTCTAGGAATAGATCAAGACGCTTAATAGGACTATCACAAAGCAAATACCTTAACAAGGTTATGAAGAAGTTCAAAATAGATCAGTCAAAGAAAGGGTTCTTGCCTGTGTTACAAGGTGTGAAATTGACTCAGACGCAAAGCCCGACCATGGCAGAAGATAGATAGAGAATGAAAGTCATTCCCTATGCCTCAGCCATAGGTTCTATTATGTAAGCCATGTTGTGTAGGAGACCTGATGTGTGCCTTGCCATGAGTTTGGCTAGGGGGTACAATAGTGATCCAGGAGTGCATCACTGGTCAGCGGTCAAAATTATCATTAGTTACCTAAGATGACTAAGCAAATGTTTCTCGGTTATGAAGGTGATAAAGAGTTTGACATAAAGGGTTATGTCAATACATGTTTTGACACCGATCCGGCTGGCTCTGAGTCTCAATCTGGATACGTATTGAAAGTGGGAGCTATTAGCTAGAGTAGCTCCATGCAGAGCATTGTAAACATAGAAATTTGCAAAATACATATGGATCTGAATGTGGTAGACGCATTGACTAAACTTCTCTCACAAGCAAAACATGATCGCACCTTAGAACTCATTGGGTGTTAATCACATGGAGACGTGAACTAGATTATTGTCTCTAGTGAATTCTTTGGGTGTTAATCACATGGCGATGCGAACTAGATTATTGACTCTAGTGAACTCTTTGGGTGTTAATCACACGGCGATATGAACTAGATTATTTACTCTAGTAAACTCTTTGGGTGTTAATCACATGGTGATGTGAACTAGATTGTTGACTCTAGTGCAAGCAGGAGACTGCTGGAAATATGCCCTAGAGGCAATAATAAAGTGGTTATTATTATATTTCCATATTCATGATAAAGGTCTATTATTCATGCTAGAATTGTATTGACTAGAAACTTAAATACATGTGTGGATAGATAAATGAATATTGTGTCCCTAGTGAGCCTCTACTAGACTACCTCATTGATCAAAGATGGTTAAGGTTTCCTAACCATAGACATGAGTGGTCATTTGATAACGGGACCACATCTTTAGCAGAATGATGTGATGGATAACACTCGTCCGTTAGCTTACCATATGATCGTTCAGTTTATTGCTACTGCTTTCTTAATGTCCAATACATATTCCTTTGACCAAGAGATTGATACGTCTCCAACGTATCTATAATTTTTGATTGTTCCATGTTGTTTTATTATCAATCTTGGATGTTTTATAATCATTTATAGTCATTTTATATCATTTTTGGTACTAACCTATTGACATAGTGCCAAGTGTCAGTTCCTGTTTTTCCGTGTTTTTTACATCACAGAAAATCAATATCAGACGAAGTCCAAATGCCACGAAACTTTACAGAGATTTTTTATGGACCAGAAGGAAGATGTTGGGCCCTGGTTGCAGATGCGCGCCTAGGGGGGTTGTGCCCACCTCGGGGGCCCCTCAGACCGCCTCTTTGCTCTATAAATACCCCCAAAATACCAAAACACTAAAAGAGTCGATGAAATATTCGTCTTGAACCACCAGATCCAATCTAGACACCATCTCGGATGGGGTTCACCAACTCCATTGGTGCCTCTCCGATGACGCGTGAGTAGTTCTTTGTAGACCTTCGGGTCCGTAGTTAGTAGCTAGATGGCTTTCTCTCTCTCGCTGAAGTTCAGGTTTCTTTGTAGACCTTCGGGTCCATAGGTAACTCTTTTTGCGGTGTGTTTGTTGGGATGTGATGAACTTTGAGTTTATGATCAATCATATCTTTTTATATCCATGAAAGTTATTTGAGTTTCTTTGATGTTTTATATGCATGATCTCTTATAGCCTCATATTTCTTCTCCAATATTTGGGTTTTGTTTGTGTCGGGGGAAACTGATCCACGAACACCTATGGGGCCAGCGGACCGGGCCCCTTTCGGTTCGGTGGGGGGCGGAGATAGCACGAAGAGTGGATCGAGGCGAAGCACACGAGCAGTTTACCCAGCTTCGGAGCTCTCCGGAGAGATAACACTCCTACTGCTACTTGTCTGGTTGTATTATCTTGTGTTCTTGCTCTCGAGAGAGAGCGTGGTGTTTTCTGGGCTACGAATGAATCGAAGTGAACTGTCCGAACCCCCTCTACGTTGCGCATGGGCCTCCTTTTATACGCTAAAGGGATCACCGACAGGTGGCAACGCAGAGGAGGGTACAATGTAAAAAGTGAGGTGGTTGGTACAGTTGCTTGTATAGTGTACCCTACCTAACCCTGACGGCAGGGGACAAGGGCATTAAATGCCCGTCTGAGTCGCCCAAATAGTGCAGAAAAGGATCGTTAGGGGCGCCACCGTTCGCCATGATGGCGATCTCGTCAGCTTCGCATGCCACTGCGCACCGCTGGCTGCACAGCCTCCCACCACGCGCGCCTGGAGAGGCCCTCAGGGCGACACGTTGGTGGATGTGCTGGAGCGTGGGCACAGAGTGGCCACCTGCCGCGGCGAGCGCCTTGCCGCTGCTGTTATCTTGTCGGGTCCAGAAGGTTGTCGCTCACCGGGCCTCGAGGTACCTGGGCTGGTCTTCCCGGCAAGCTCCTCTTGCCGGGGCCTTGTTGCCTTGCCGGAGCGCGTGGCGTGTCGCGGCAAGTTCCTTGGCGCGCCTTGGTTGGCCTTCCCGGCAAGCTCCTCTTGCCGGGGCCTTGTCTCCTGAGCTTAAATACTTTGTTCTTGAATGGCTCCAAGGGGACCATGGAGGATCTTGGCGTTCGCCCGGCAAGCCTTGCCGCGGGGTGCTACAACTGCCCGTGCACAAGTTCGGGGTACTAGGGTACCCCTATTCTAGTACACCGACAGGAGCCCCCGGGCCTGGGCCAGACACGGTGCCGAGCGCTGTTGGGCCAGGCCCAAGACAGAGCACGGGCACACGCGGGTTGGGCCACGCCGAATCTCGCTCCGTATCCACCGCGCTCTCCCATAACGGCACGCATTGAATGCGGCATCGTGGGAGAGATCGTGGGTGGTTGTTTATTCGGAAGGGCGAAAAGTCCGCCCCGTCCCTCTTTATAAGCAGAGGAAACAGGGGCAGTTTGTTCCCCCTCGCTGGTTGCTACTACTCCATCTTCAAGAAACTCCGCCGCTCCCCCCTTCTTCTCGAAGCCGAGAGAGAGCGCTCCGCCCCCCATTGCCACCAGCATCACCACGCCGTCTACCTCCCTCACCACCTCCGCCATGGCCCCGAAAGCCGACAAGGGAAAGGGCGTGAAGTCGGCCGAGGCGCAGCGGCTCGTGGCGCTGCGGAAGGAGCGGGCGATCTTCTCCCCTCAGCTCGGCGTGCAGGAGCTGAGGGAGTACTTCTACCTCTTTTGGGCGATGGAGACGTGTGCGCATCCGCGCACGAGGGTACTCCTGGCCGCTACTTCGGAGCTGGCTCCAAACGGGTACCCGTTCTTCGCGCTATTCTTCTATTGCGGGCTCTGCCCGCCCTTCTCGGAGTTCTTCTGTGATATCATGAACACATATGGCTTCCGCCTCCTTGACTTCACCCCTAACGCTGTCCTCACCATGGCGGTTTTCGCACATTTGTGCGAAAACTTTGTCGGAGTCCACCCTAGTGTTGCCCTTTTCTGCCATTACTTCATACCTCGGGTAGAGAGAGGAGAGCCGCTTGCCGGAGGGATTGCCTGGATCTCGAGAGTCGGCAAGAAGGAGGCGTACTTGGAGGGTGAGCTCCGCAGCAAGTGGGTTGAGTGGAGAGCGGAGTGGTGCTGGATTGTCGAGGAGAATCCGCAGCCCTTCACCGCCATGCGCCAAACTCCAATAGTGCGCGGCAATGACTGGAGCAACGTGGCCCCGGAAGATGAGAGGCTGAAGATTGCCATAACTAGGATTCTTCGCCTCAGGCTTTCCGGGCTCACTGTAGGTGCTATCGGGGCAGATTTCCTCCGCCGCCGCATTGCCCCCCTGCAGGAGAGGGGCAGGCCCGCCTTGGAATTCAAGAATTCGGCGGACATCATGAGGCTGCGGTCGGGCCTCAACTACAACTTCACCGTCCTGGAGCTGGATGCAATGCTTCTGGAGTTGTTCAAACGCGACCCCCAGCACCCATTCACACTGTCGAGGGGCATAGTTCCTTTGTGCAATAACTCTTCGCTTGACCGGATTCGCGCCATGATGCCGTTGTGCAATTCACATGGAATCGTCCCAACTTGGCAAGAGCCTGCTGATGACGTTGTGCGAGCGTTCTTCGACACCTTGGAGGAAGTGCCGGTCCATGCTTACGAGCAGAAGAGCCTCACCCGTGACACCACCGACGAGGAGCTGCAGCGTATTGCCACTAGGGCGGAAGAGGTTGCGGCCGCAGCTGCCGCGGGCGTGTTTGGGTTCACTGTGGAGGAGGCGGAGGCTGCAGAGGCGGCAAACCTTGCCGAGCACGCGGAGTTCATTGGCGAGGAAGAGCTTGCCGGTTCTGAAGACGAGCCGAGCAAGGCCGGCGAGGAAGAGCCCGAGCCCTCAGAAGGCTTGCCGCAGGCGGAGCCCCCGGCCCCGCCAAGAAGGCATCTTCGCAGGGCCGCGGACGTAGCGGGGTGGCAGCCGGCTCAACAGCCGCCA
Organism: Triticum aestivum; assembly: GCF_018294505.1. Taxonomy (NCBI): domain Eukaryota; kingdom Viridiplantae; phylum Streptophyta; class Magnoliopsida; order Poales; family Poaceae; genus Triticum; species Triticum aestivum. The sequence goes on from NC_057800.1 coordinate 245,064,876, forward strand.
AGCCGTGCGACACGCTCTACCGCGGCAAGTCATGTTGCCGCGGGAGCGCCTCACGCAGCAGCGTCAACTGGAGCAGGATCTTCCCGGGCCACCGCCACCGCCCCCGCCAAGCGGGCAAGGGATCCTACTCGTCCGCCTCGCCGCACCAGAGGGGAGCCGGACTTCGATCTTTCCGCGCTCAGCTCCGACGAGGAGGAAGAAGAGTAAGCTTCTTTGGTGCTCTTATAGTTCTTCAATTTTGCTGTTTTTATCTTGTATCTGACTTGCTTCACTCTGGACTCCTTTCTTTTCAGGACGCTGGCCCAGAGAGCGGCGAAGAGGGCCAAGGCCGCGGTGATCGTCATCGAAGATGACCCCACCGTGTCAGTAGGGGGTGGGCCCGAGACCACCTTGACGGACCCGGCAATCACTCCTCAAAGCAGCCCCCAGCGCAGCCCCCAGCGTAAGTTCATAGTTTTTTCTTTGCTATCGGGGGCGCATGAGTGCTTTTTCCTTTGTTTGATATCTTGCTTGTTAATTTGTGTAGGAACGGAGCAGGCACGTCAGGAGCACCCGGAAGCTGGTCCTGAAGTGCCATCTGCTTCGACTATGCCGCCAAGGGAGGGGTTCCAAATAAGGGAGCGCTCTCCGGCAAGGGAGAACTCTCCGGCAAGGGTCAGCACCAACGACCCTGCAGCGGTCGAGACCGCAACTACAGGTCTTGGGACAGGTAATTCACTTGCCCAAAAACTTTCCCTTGGGTTCTTCTTCTTCTGATTTTCTTCTCTTTGATTTTTGATTGATTTTTCACCCTTCTACATTCTTCAGACCCCTCTGCTACTGAGCCAATGGAGATAGAGGGCGCCGGCGAGGAAGGGGCCGGTGCTGATGAGACCGCCGGCGAGGAGGCCGCCAGGGCTGCCGCTGCAGAAGCCGGCGAGGGGTCGGGCGATCGCACTGACGACCCTGAGGCCGCAGGAGCGCCAGGCGCTGCACCGACCGCCGATCCCTCTGCCGCTTCTGCGGAATCGGGCTTCGAGGAGCCCCAGCCCGGCGCCTACTTGAAGGCCGGCGACGGTATCTTCATCAAGCTACCCTGGGCGTCGAGCTCCAGGGTGCCGGTCGAGGGGGAGACTTTTGACGAGGAGGTGCTCGCCTCCGCTGGACTGTCGTTGGTTGACGCGCCCGGCAGCAGCAGCGGCGAGCCTGAGGAGGAGCAGCTGCTGCGGAAGCTGCTGTCACTCTACCGCGCCCGGCAAGCCAAGCTGGCTTCCCGGGAAGCGCTTGTCGCGAAGGCGGGAGTTGACATGGAGAAGCGCGCGGAGGAGCTCCGGGGCCAAAATCAAGAAGCTCTCCGGTCCCTGGCGCAGGAGCGGGAGCGACTCGATGAGGAGCGCACGGCCTCCCTTCTCGAGAAGGCCGAAGCTGAGGAGGAGCAAAGGCTGGCCGCCAAGAAGCAGTCCGCGCGGGAAGGTGAACTAGTGCAGCGGAAGGCCAACCTCGACAGCTACGAGGAAGAGCTCGCCGAGCGCGAGCAAGCACTTGGCGGGGCGCTCAAGGAGGCAAAGGACGCTGCGGCAATTGCAGAGGCCGCCAAGAAAGAGCTGGAAGAGAAGGTGGCGCAGCTGGAGGCTAACATTGGTAAGAGCGGCGAGGAGCTTGCCGCGCTCAAGCGTGAGCGTGAGAAGGATGTTGCCGCCCATGGTGAGCTGCAAGGTCTTCTCGCTGAGAGGGGCAAGGAACTCAGCGCCGCCAAGGATTCCAAAGCAGACCTGGAGCTGAAGCTGGCCACGCTGAGGCAGATGCTGGAGGCAGCCAAGGAGCGGGAGAGGACCTTGTCGGAGAAGGTCAAGGCTGACGCGGCGCTGCTGGAGAGCATTGCAGTCACCCAGAACTCGTTCAGAGACACTGTGGAGCACTGGACCGAGGGTCTGGTGAACATTGCCGCAGTCATCCACGAGGAGCTGGCGCAGCTGGGGATGGAGGACTTTGGGTATCCTTCCGACGAGAGTCTTCAACCCAGCGCCAAGCTCAGCCTGTTCTTCAAGGGCGTGGCAACAGCACTCCAGCGGCTCCGGGAGAGGATCCCGAAGCAGCTGGCCGACGAGTCGCGCAAAATCTGCGCCGGGGTTCTCTAGAAGGTGCTGATGAAGGTGGCCTTCCGCAATCCAGGCCTCAGCTTCACCAACGTCCTCAGGTCCTTGCTGCCTGACGCCGATCTGGATGCACTCAAGACCCTTGTCGCACCCATTGTGGACAAGGTGAGCGAGATCAAGAGAGTCGAGGGCGGACGCGTAGACTAGGCCGTCCATTTCTTCTTTTCCCTTGCCGCTGCTAATCATGTTATGGAAACATTCTGTTAGAGCTACGACAAGTTTGTTGGGGAACGTTGCAGAAAACAAAAATTTTCCTACTCGTTTCACCAAGATCATCTAGGAGTTCATCTAGCAACGAGTGATTAGATGCATCTACATACCTTTGTAGATCGCGAGCGGAAGCGTTCAAAAGAACGGTGATGATGTAGTCGTACTCGACGTGATCCAAATCACCAATGACCAGCGCCGAACGGACGGCACCTCCGCGTTCAACACACGTACGGAACAGCCACGTCTCCTCCTTCTTGATCCAGCAAGGGAGGGAGGAGAGGTTGAGGGAGATGGCACCAGCAGCAGCACGACGGCGTGGTGTTGATGGAGCTGCAGTACTCCGGCAGAGCTTCGCTAAGCACTATGGAGGTTGAGGAGGTGTTGGGGAGGGAGAAGGAGGCAACCAAAGGCCGAGGCGTTCAGGTATGAAGTCCCTCCTCTCCCCCACTATATATAGGGGTGCCAAGGGGGGGTGGCCGGCCCTAGGAGATCCAATCTCCTAGGGGGTGCGGCGGCCTAGGGGGGTTTCCCTCCCCCCCAAGGCACCTAGGAGGTGCCTTACCCTCCTAGGACTCTTCCCCTTCTAAACCCTAGGCGCATGGGCCTATGTGGGGCTGGTGCCCTTGGCCCATTAGGCCAAGGCGCACCCCCTTACAGCCCATGTGGCCCCCCGGGACAGGTGGACCCACCCGGTGGACCCCCGGGACCCTTCCGGTGGTCCCGGTACAATACCGATAACCCCGAAACTTGTCCCGATGCCCGAAACAAGACTTCCCATATATAAATCTTTACCTCCGGACCATTCCGGAACTCCTCGTGACGTCCGGGATCTCATCCGGGACTCCGAACAACATTCGGGTTACTGCATATACATATCCCTACAACCCTAGCGTAACTGAACCTTAAGTGTGTAGACCCTACGGGTTCGGGAGACAAGCAGACATGACCGAGACGACTCTCCGGTCAATAACCAACAGCGGGATCTGGATACCCATGTTGGCTCCCACATGCTCCACGATGATCTCATCGGATGAACCACGATGTCGAGGATTCAATCAACCCCGTACGCTATTCCCTTTGTCTATCGATATGTTACTTGCCCGAGATTCGATCGTCGGTATCCCAATACCTCGTTCAATCTCGTTACCGGCAAGTCACTTTACTCGTACCGTAATGCATGATCCCGTGACCAGACACTTGGTCACTCTGAGCTCATTATGATGATGCATTACCGAGTGGGCCCAGTGATACCTCTCCGTCATACGGAGTGACAAATCCCAGTCTTGATCCATGTCACCCAACAGACACTTTCGGAGATACCCGTAGTCTACCTTTATAGTCACCCAGTTACGTTGTGACGTTTGGCATACCCAAAGCACTCCTACGGTATCCGGGAGTTACAGGATCTGATTGTCTAAGGAAAAGATACTTTGACATTGCAAAACTCTAGCAAACGAACTATACGATCTTGTGCTATGTTTAGGATTGGGTCTCGTCCATCACATCATTCTCCCAATGATGTGATCTCGTTATCAATGACATCCAGTGTCCATAGTCAGGAAACCATGACTATCTGTTGATCAACGAGCTAGTCAACTAGAGGCTCACTAGGGACATGTTGGTGTCTGTTATTCACACATGCATTACGATTTCCGGATAACACAATTATAGCATGAATAAAGACAATTATCATGAACAAGGAAATATAATAATAATGCTTTTATTATTGCCTCTAGGGCATATTTCCAACAGTCTCCCACTTGCACTAGAGTCAATAATCTAGTTACATTGTGATGAATCGAACACCCATGGAATTCTGGTGTTGATCATGTTTTGCTCTAGGGAGAGGTTTAGTCAACGGATCTGCTACATTCAGGTCCGTATGTACTTTACAAATCTCTATGTCTCCATCTTGAACATTTTCACGAATGGAGTTGAAGCGACGCTTGATGTGCCTTGTCTTCTTGTGAAACCTGGGCTCCTTGGCAAGTGCAATAGCTCCAGAGTTGTCACAGAAGAGCTTGATCGGCCCCGACGCATTGGGTATGACTCCTAGGTCGGTGATGAACTCCTTCACCCATATTGCTTCATGTGCTGCCTCCGAGGCTGCCATGTACTCCGCTTCACATGTAGATCCCGCCACGACGCTTTGCTTGCAATTGCACCAGCTCACTGCCCCACCATTCAAAATATACACGTATCCGGTTTGTGACTTAGAGTCATCCAGATCTGTGTCGAAGCTAGCGTCGACGTAACCCTTTACGACGAGCTCTTTGTCACCTCCATAAACGAGAAACATTTCCTTAGTCCTTTTCAGGTACTTCAGGATATTCTTGACCGCTGTCCAGTGTTCCTTGCCGGGATTACTATGGTACCTCCCTACCAAACTTACGGCAAGGTTTACATCAGGTCTGGTACACAGCATGGCATACATAATAGAACCTATGGCTGAGGCATAGGGGATGACGCTCATCTCTTCTATATCTTCTGCCGTGATCGGACATTGAGCTGAGCTCAATTTCATACCTTGCAACACAGGCAAGAACCCCTTCTTGGATTGATCCATATTGAACTTCTTCAATATCTTATCAAGGTATGTGCTTTGTGAAAGACCTATGAGGCGTCTTGATCTATCTCTATAGATTTTGATGCCTAATATATAAGCAGCTTCTCCAAGGTCCTTCATTGAAAAACTTTTATTCAAGTAGGCCTTGATGCTGTCCAAGAGTTCTATATCATTTCCCATCAAAAGTATGTCATCTACATATAATATGAGAAATGCTACAGAGCTCCCACTCACTTTCTTGTAAACGCAGGCTTCTCCATAAGTCTGTGTAAACCCAAACGCTTTGATCATCTCATCAAAGCGAATGTTCCAACTCCGAGATGCTTGCACCAGCCCATAAATCGAGCGTTGGAGCTTGCACACTTTGTCAGCATTCTTAGGATCGACAAAACCTTCCGGCTGCATCATATACAATTCTTCCTTAAGGAAACCATTAAGGAATGCCGTTTTGACGTCCATTTGCCATATTTCGTAATCATAGAATGCGGCAATTGCTAACATGATTCGGACGGACTTCAGCTTCGCTACCGGTGAGAAAGTCTCATCGTAGTCAACCCCTTGAACTTGTCGATAACCCTTAGCGACAAGCCGAGCTTTATAGATGGTCACATTACCATCCGCGTCTGTCTTCCTCTTAAAGATCCATTTATTTTCTATGGCTCGCCGCTCAACGGGCAAGTCAGTCAAAGTCCATACTTTGTTTTCATACATGGATCCTATCTCGGATTTCATGGCTTCCAGCCATTTGTCGGAATCCGGTCCCGCCATCGCTTCTTCATAGTTCGAAGGTTCACCGTTGTCTAACAACATGATTTCCAAGACAGGGTTGCCGTACCACTCTGGTGCGGAACGTGTCCTTGTGGACCTTCGGATTTCAGTAGGGGCTTGATCAGAAGTATCTTGATCATTTTCATTAACTTCCTCTCTAGTCGGTGCAGGCACCTCAGGAACATTTTCTTGAGTTGCGCCATTTTCCGGTTCAAGAGGCAATACTTCATCAAGCTCTACTTTCCTCCCACTTACTTCTTTCGAGAGAAACTCTTTCTCCAGAAAGGACCCATTCTTGGCAACAAAGATCTTGCCTTCGGATCTGAGGTAGAAGGTGTACCCAATAGTTTCTTTTGGGTACCCTATGAAGACGCATTTTTCCGATTTGGGTTCGAGCTTTTCAGGTTGAAGTTTCTTGACATAAGCATCGCATCCCCAAACTTTTAGAAACGACAGCTTAGGTTTCTTCCCAAACCATAATTCATACGGTGTCGTCTCAACGGATTTCGACGGAGCCCTATTTAAAGTGAATGCGGCAGTCTCTAAAGCATAGCCCCAAAAAGAAAGCGGTAAATCGGTAAGAGACATCATAGATCGCACCATATCTAACAGAGTGCGATTACGACGTTCGGACACACCATTACGCTGAGGTGTTCCAGGCGGCGTGAGTTGTGAAACTATTCCACATTTTCTTAAGTGTGCCCCAAACTCGTGACTCAAGTATTCTCCTCCACGATCTGATCGTAGAAACTTGATTTTCCTGTCACGTTGATTTTCAACCTCACTCTGAAATTCCTTGAACTTTTCAAAGGTTTCAGACTTGTGTTTCATTAAGTAGATATACCCATACCTACTTAAATCATCAGTGAGGGTGAGAACATAACGATAGCCACCGCGAGCCTCAACACTCATCGGACCGCACACATCAGTATGTATGATTTCCAATAAGTCGGTTGCTCGCTCCATTGTTCCTGAGAACGGAGTCTTGGTCATTTTACCCATAAGGCATGGTTCGCACGTGTCAAATGATTCATAATCAAGAGACTCTAAAAGTCCATCAGCATGGAGCTTCTTCATGCGTTTAACACCTATGTGACCAAGGCGGCAGTGCCACAAGTATGTGGGACTATCATTATCAACCTTACTTCTTTTGGTACTCACATTATGAATATGTGTAGCATCACGTTCGAGATTCATAAGGAATAAACCATTCACCATAGGAGCATGACCATAAAACATATCTCTCATAAAAATGGAACAACCATTATTCTCAGATTTAAAAGAGTAGCCATCTCGAATTAAACGAGATCCCGATACAATGTTCATGCTCAAAGCTGGCACTAAATAACAATTATTAAGGTTTAAAACTAATCCCGAAGGGAGATGCAGAGGTAGCGTGCCGACGGCGATCACATTGACCTTGGAACCATTCCCGACGCGCATCGTCACCTCGTCCTTTGCCAGTTTCCGCTTATTCCACAGCCCCTGCTTTGAGTTACAAATGTGAGCAACTGCACCGGTATCAAATACCCAGGAGCTACTACGGGCACTAGTAAGGTACACATCAATTACATGTATATCACATATACCTTTTGTTTTGCCGGCCTTCTTATCCGCTAAGTACTTAGGGCAGTTCCGCTTCCAGTGACCGCTTCCCTTGCAATAAAAGCACTCAGTCTCGGGCTTGGGTCCATTCTTTGGCTTCTTCCCGGCAGCTTGCTTGCCGGGCGCGGCAACCTCCTTGCCGTCATTCTTGAAGCTCTTTTTACCCTTGCCTTTCTTGAACTTAGTGGTTTTATTGATCATCAACACTTGATGTTCCTTCCTGACTTCTACCTCTGCTGATTTTAGCATAGCAAATACTTCAGGAATGGTCTTTTCCATCCCCTGCATATTGAAGTTCATCACAAAGCTCTTGTAGCTTGGTGGAAGCGACTGGAGGATTCTGTCAATGACCGCATCATCCGGGAGATTAACTCCCAGCTGAGTCAAGCGGTTATGCAACCCAGACATAGTGAGTATGTGCTCACTGACAGAACTGTTTTCCTCCATCTTACAGCTGAAGAATTTGTCGGAGACTTCATATCTCTCGACCCGGGCATGAGCTTGGAAAACCATTTTCAGCTCTTCGAACATCTCATATGCTCCATGTCTCTCAAAACGCTTTTGGAGCCCGGCTCTAGGCTGTAAAGCATGCCGCACTGAACGAGGGAGTAGTCATCGAAACGTGCCTGCCAAGCGTTCATAACGTCTTGTTCCGCAGGGAGAACGGGTGCGTCACCAAGCGGTGCTTGTAGGACATAATCTTTCTTGGCAGCTATGAGGATGATCCTCAGGTTCCGGACCCAGTCCGTATAGTTGCTGCCATCGTCTTTCAGCTTAGTTTTCTCTAGGAACGCGTTGAAGTTGAGGACTACGTTGGCCATTTGATCTACAAGACATATTGCAAAGATTTTAGACTAAGTTCATGATAATTAAGTTCAACTAATCAAATTATTAGTGAACTCCCACTTAGATTAGACATCCCTCTAGTCATCTAAGTATTACATGATCCGAGTTAAACTAGACCGTGTCCGATCATCACGTGAGACGGACTAGTCAACATCGGTGAACATCTTCATGTTGATCGTATCTTCTATACGACTCATGCTCGACCTTTCGGTCTTCTGTGTTCCGAGGCCATGTCTGTACATGCTAGGCTCGTCAAGTCAACCTAAGTGTTTGCATGTGTAAATCTGTCTTACACCCGTTGTATGTGAACGTCTGAATAAAACACCCGATCATCACGTGGTGTTTTGAAACAGCGAACTGTCGCAACGGTGCACAGTTAGGGGGAACACTTCTTGAAATTATTGTGAGGGATCATCTTATTTACTACCGTCGTTCTAAGTAAACAAGATGCAAAACATGATAAACATCACATGCAATCAAATAATAAACGTGACATGATATGGCCAATATCACATAGCTCCTTTGATCTCCATCTTGGGGCTCCATGATCATCTTGTCACCGGCTTGACACCATGATCTCCATCATCATGATCTCCATCATCGTGTCTCCATGAAGTTGCTCGCCAACTATTACTTCTACTACTATGGCTAACGCGTTTAGCAATAAAGTAAAGTAATTTACATGGCGTTTCTTGATGACACGCAGGTCATATAAAAGAATAAAGACAACTCCTATGGCTCCTGCCGGTTGTCATACTCATCGACATGCAAGTCGTGAATCCTATTACAATAGCATGAACATCTCATACATCACATATAGATCATTCATCATTCATCACAACTTTGGCCATATCATATCACAAACCACTTGCTGCAAAAACAAGTTAGACGTCCTCTAATTGTTGTTGCAAGTTTTTACGTGGCTGAATTAGGGTTCTAGCAAGAACGTTTTCTTACCTACGTTAAAGCCACAACGTGATTTGTCAACTTCTATTTACCCTTCATAAGGACCCTGTTCATCGATTCCGCTCCAACTAAAGTAGGAGAGACAGACACCCGCCAGCCACCTTATGCAACTAGTGCATGTTAGTCGGTGGAACCGGTCTCACGTAAGCGTACGTGTAAGGTTGGTCCGGGCCGCTTCATCCCACAATACCGCTGAAGCAAGAAAGGACTAGTAACGGCAAGAAAGTTGACAAATCTACGCCCACAACAAATTGTGTTCTACTCGCGCAAGAAGAACTACGCATAGACCTAGCTCATGATGCCACTGTTGGGGAACGTTGCAGAAAACAAAAATTTTCCTACTCGTTTCACCAAGATCATCTAGGAGTTCATCTAGCAACGAGTGATTAGATGCATCTACATACCTTTGTAGATCGCGAGCGGAAGCGTTCAAAAGAACGGTGATGATGTAGTCGTACTCGACGTGATCCAAATCACCGATGACCAGCGCCGAACGGACGGCACCTCCGCGTTCAACACACGTACGGAACAGCCACGTCTCCTCCTTCTTGATCCAGCAAGGGAGGGAGGAGAGGTTGAGGGAGATGGCACCAGCAGCAGCACGACGGCGTGGTGTTGATGGAGCTGCAGTACTCCGGCAGAGCTTCGCTAAGCACTATGGAGGTTGAGGAGGTGTTGGGGAGGGAGAAGGAGGCAACCAAAGGCCGAGGCGTTCAGGTATGAAGTCCCTCCTCTCCCCCACTATATATAGGGGTGCCAAGGGGGGGTGGCCGGCCCTAGGAGATCCAATCTCCTAGGGGTGCGGCGGCCAAGGGGGGTTTCCCTCCCCCCCAAGGCACCTAGGAGGTGCCTTACCCTCCTAGGACTCTTCCCCTTTAAACCCTAGGCGCATGGGCCTATGTGGGGCTGGTGCCCTTGGCCCATTAGGCCAAGGCGCACCCCCTTACAGCCCATGTGGCCCCCCGGGACAGGTGGACCCACCCGGTGGACCCCCGGGACCCTTCCGGTGGTCCCGGTACAATACCGATAACCCCGAAACTTGTCCCGATGCCCGAAACAGGACTTCCCATATATAAATCTTTACCTCCGGACCATTCCGGAACTCCTCGTGACGTCCGGGATCTCATCCGGGACTCCGAACAACATTCGGGTTACTGCATATACATATCCCTACAACCCTAGCGTAACTGAACCTTAAGTGTGTAGACCCTACGGGTTCGGGAGACAAGCAGACATGACCGAGACGACTCTCCGGTCAATAACCAACAGCGGGATCTGGATACCCATGTTGGCTCCCACATGCTCCACGATGATCTCATCGGATGAACCACGATGTCGAGGATTCAATCAACCCCGTACGCTATTCCCTTTGTCTATCGATATGTTACTTGCCCGAGATTCGATCGTCGGTATCCCAATACCTCGTTCAATCTCGTTACCGGCAAGTCACTTTACTCGTACCGTAATGCATGATCCCGTGACCAGACACTTGGTCACTCTGAGCTCATTATGATGATGCATTACCGAGTGGGCCCAGTGATACCTCTCCGTCATACGGAGTGACAAATCCCAGTCTTGATCCATGTCACCCAACAGACACTTTCGGAGATACCCGTAGTCTACCTTTATAGTCACCCAGTTACGTTGTGACGTTTGGCATACCCAAAGCACTCCTACGGTATCCGGGAGTTACACGATCTCATGGTCTAAGGAAAAGATACTTTGACATTGCAAAACTCTAGCAAACGAACTATACGATCTTGTGCTATGTTTAGGATTGGGTCTCGTCCATCACATCATTCTCCCAATGATGTGATCTCGTTATCAATGACATCCAGTGTCCATAGTCAGGAAACCATGACTATCTGTTGATCAACGAGCTAGTCAACTAGAGGCTCACTAGGGACATGTTGGTGTCTGTTATTCACACATGCATTACGATTTCCGGATAACACAATTATAGCATGAATAAAGACAATTATCATGAACAAGGAAATATAATAATAATGCTTTTATTATTGCCTCTAGGGCATATTTCCAACAAAGTTATCCTGTAATATAACTTTATTTCTGTTATCAATTGCTATGTTATTTCCTCTACTAGATTCCTTTCTTTGTATATTTTTACCCTACGCTTCTAGGGAACTTGTCGGCGCAGGCACCCGAGCCGCGAGCGCTGAGTGTGGAACTTCAGCAGCCTGCTGGCGGTGCCGCTTCCGACAAGGAACCTTGTCGCGACTAGATGCAGCACACTTAAGTTGTTGAGCGGACTCGAAACAAAGTAAGGGCGCAACTAGCCACGAGTTGGTTCCTCTGCGTACAGGTTTTCCATACAAAGCAGGGTCGTTCGAGGAAGATAACTCAAAAATTTAAAAAGTGATTGCTCAAACTTTGGCAGCTTAGCTTTTCTGTCGTTTGCTTCCCGGCAAGGCAAGACTTCGCTTGAACGATGCTTGGTCCATACCACAATCTTCTCCTTCCCCCTCGGCAAACTTGTGTGCGAGGGAACCTCCCTTTCCTTTGTTGAAAAGAAGAAAGAAGAGAAAATAATAATATGGAGCCCTTCGGCTCGTTATTGCTTACCGGATGTAGGTGCTGCACAAAGTGTCAGATTACACATGCGAGAAAGAAACTAATGCATGAAATGGACAAGTTGTGCGGAGCACATGGGGTTTTACTTATGCACGGGATCTACGCCCGGCTTTGTACAAAGGATTACATGCAACAGCGGCAAGACTTGTACAAAAGGTGGTTGCCGGAAGTTCCGGCAACCGTGCCCTACGGGAAAAACTTATGAAGATGTTCTATGTTCTAGGAGTTGCTCACCGGAATGCCATCTTCGGTCTCAAGGCGGATAGCGCCGGGCCTTGTGACTCGTTTCACCCGATAAGGGCCTTCCCACTTCGGCGTCAACTTGCTGGAATTCTTGGCGGACTGAACGCGCCGAAGAACAAGGTCGCCTTCCTCGAAGCTTCTGGCTTTAACTTTGCGGCTATGATAGTGGCGCAAAGCTTGCTGGTATCGAGCAGCTCGTACAACAGCCTGAAGACGATCTTCCTCAAGGAGCAGCGCGTCGTCTTGTCGCAGCTGTTCTTGCTCAAGCTCATCATAAGCGAGCACTCGAGGCGATCCGTATACGAGTTCCGTGGGGAGAACTGCCTCTGCTCCATAGACTAGAGCGAAAGGTGTCTGGCCAGTGGCTCGATTTGGCATCGTTCTGATCGACCAAAGAACCACCGGCAGCTCCTCGATCCAGTTTCTTCCGCACTTACGCAGCCTGTCGAAAGTTCTGGTCTTGAGCCCGCGTAGCACTTTAGCATTTGCCCTCTCTGCTTGACCGTTGCTTCTCGGATGAGCAACAGAAGCGAAGCAGACCTTGGCGCCAAGGTCTTGGACGTACTGCATGAAGGTGCGGCTCGTGAATTGCGTGCCGTTGTCGGTGATGATCCTGTTAGGGATCCCAAAACGGCAAACAATTGACCTGAAGAACTTGACTGCTGACTGTGATGTCACCTTCCTCACTGGCTGCACTTCCGGCCACTTTGTGAACTTGTCGACTGCGATGTACAAGTACTCAAAGCCCCCGACAGCTCGGGGGAAGGGGCCGAGGATATCGAGCCCCCAGACCGAAAATGGCCAGGATAAAGGGATCGTCTGGAGAGCTTGAGCTGGCTGGTGTATCTATTTGGAGTGGAACTGGCACGCTTCACACTTGGTTACTTGTGCAGTTGCATCCTGGAGGGCTGTCGGCCAAAAGAAACCTTGCCGGAAAGCTTTGCCGGCAAGTGCTCTTGCGCCAATGTGGTGGCCACATATGCCTCCATGTATCTCTGCCAACAGCTTTTGTCCATCTTCCCGACGAATACACTTCAATTTCACACCGTTGAGTCTTCTTCTGTACAGTATGCTATCGACAAACTGGTACATACTTGACTGCCGGGCTACTCTTTCCGCTTCTTCTTGCTCTTCGGGAAGTTCTCCTGTCTGAAGGAAATGGACAATCTGTTGTGCCCATGCTGGAGCTCGTGGCTCGACAACAAGGACTAAAGGCACATCTGTTGCTGCGGGAACATCCGCTTCCACGGGAAGGACTTGCGGCCCTGCCGGAGCTTCATGTTCCCCGGCAAGCTTGCCGGAGCAAAACTTGTCGGGAGCGTCTGCTTCAACGGAACAAACCATAAGTCTTGCCGGAGCAGACTGCCCCTCAGCAACCTTGGTGTTGATCTTGGGGACTTTCTTGGCGGCGGCTTCGGGGAGCTCTGCCGGAAAGTAGTCACCAGAAATCAACTTCCTCTTCTTGCTTTGTCCAGTTGATGGTGTTACGGATGGTTGAGTCAACTTGAGCACAAAGATCCCTGGTTCCACAGGTAACTTTAGTGCGGCGCACTTTGACAGGCCATCAGCAATGTCATTCTGAGCTCTTGGGATATGCTCCATTTGTAGGCCGTCAAAGTGCTCTTCTAGCTTCCTCACTTCATCAACATATGCTTCCATCAATGGACTCTGGTAGTTCTTGTTCACTTGTCGGACGACGAGCTGTGAGTCACCCCTGACAATGAGCTTCTTGATAACAAGGTCTGCTGCGATTCTGAGACCGGCAAGCAATCCTTCATACTCTGCAGTATTGTTGGTTGCTTGCTCCTTGGGAAAGTGCATCTGGACTACGTACTTGAGGTGCTCTCCGGTGGGTGCGACAAGCAGCACGCCCGCACCGGCGCCTTGCAGCGAGAAGGCACCATCAAAGTGCATCAGCCACTCTTTGCTTGCCTCTTTGACGGGGATGCTCGTCTCTGGAATTTCTTCATCTGGTGTTGGCATCCATTCTGCTATGAACTCTGCCAATGCCCTGCTTTGGATAGTTGAAGTGCTCTCAAACTTGAGGCCAAAGCTTGACAGTTCCAGCGCCCACTCGACAATCCTGCCTGTTGCTTCTGGATTTTGCAGTATCCTCTTCAGCGGAAAGCGAGTGACGACTGTGATCTCATGTGCTTGGAAGTAATGGCGCAGCTTTCTTGAGGCCATTAGGAGGCCGAAAAGCAACTTATGCACTCCAGAGTACCTTGATCTAGCCCCCTGCAGAAGAGAACTGACAAAGTAAACTGGGCACTGCACCATTCTCTTTGGCATTTTATCATGCTCCTGCGCAGATCCATCTTTGTCGGGACTAGAGCTTGTCGGCGAAGCCCCCTGCTTGTCGCTGGATGCATCTGCCATGGTTGTTGGCTCGTCATCCGCCTCCCTCTCCGCCACTAACGCAGCACTAACCACTTGATTGGTCGCCGCTATATACAGCAGCAACTTCTCTTGTGGCTTAGGTGCGACAAGTGTTGGAGTGGAGGACAGGTATCTCTTCAAGTCCTCCAGCGCAGCCTCCGCCTCCGGAGTCCATTTCATTGGACCTGCCTTTTTCAGAATTTTGAAAAATGGCAGGGCGCGCTCAGCAGATCTAGAGATAAACCTGCTGAGAGCAGCCACGCAACCGGCAAGCCTTCGTACATCCTTGACGCGCTTTGGTGCTTCGATCTGCTCAATGGCCTTGATCTTGTCGGGATTGGCTTCAATTCCCCGCTGAGACACGAAGAACCCGAGAAGCTTGCCGGAAGGGACTCCAAACACGCACTTCTCGGGGTTAAGCTTGAGGTTGATCTTGCGCAGATTTGCAAATGTCTCGTCTAAATCTTGAATCAGGGTCGCCCTGTTCTTGCTCTTGACCACTATGTCATCCATGTAGGCTTCCACATTTCTGTGCATCTGCGGCTCAAAAGCGTGGTGGACTACCCTTGCGAATGTTGAACCGGCATTCTTCAAACCGAAAGGCATCCGTACGAAGCAGTACGTGCCACATGGGGTGATAAATGCGGTTTTCTCTTCATCTTCTTCTGCCATGAAGATCTGATGGTATCCTGAGTATGCATCAAGAAATGAAAGCAAATCACATCCGGCTGTGGAGTCAACAATCTGGTCAATACGCGGCAAGGGAAATGGGTCTTTGGGACAAGCTTTATTAACATTAGTGAAGTCAATACAAAGTCTCCATTTCCCGTTAGCCTTGCGCACAACAACAGGATTGGCCAACCACGTGGGATGGAGCACTCCTCTGACAAGGCCTGCTGCTTCCAACTTCTTGATTTCTTCTGCGATGAATTCTTGGCGCTCCACTGCCTGCTTCCTGACTCTCTGCTTGACGGGCCGCGCATGAGGACAGACGGCAAGGTGGTGCTCAATTACTTTCCTGGGAACACCGGGGATATCAGACGGTTGCCATGCAAACACGTCGACATTCGCCCGCAGGAAAGCAACGAGCGCGCTTTCCTATTTGGGGTCAAGAGTGGCGCTGATGGTGAAGGTACCACCAGCGCCATCCTCCTTGGCGGACACCTTCATGGTCTCAGGTGGAGCTGCCATTGCCTTCTTACACTTGCCGGTGGAGCTCGATGGTGCGTCCTCGACGGTAGCGCAGCACTCCGAATAGGTGCGCTTGCCGGAGTGGGCATCAGAGCTCTTGCCGGACTTGGTCTTCTTCTTCCCCCCGGGAGCTTCAGTGGCAAGTGTCTTGCGTTCTGCTGCGACTGTTGCTTCCCGGTAGATCTTGTCGGCACAGATAAGAGCATCCTTCTTGTCGCCAGGGACAGAGATGACACTTATCGGGCCTGGCATTTTCAGTACGTTGTACGCATAGTGAGAGGCTGCCATGAACTTGGTGAGTGCCGGTCGGCCAAAGATTCCATTGTAAGGTAATGGAAAGTCGGCAACGTCAAACGTGACCCTCTCAGTCCTGAAGTTCAGTTCGCTACCAAATGTTACCGGCAACGTGATCTTTCCCTTTGGCTTGCTCCTTCCCGGCTTGATTCCTTGAAATGTACCGGTCTCTTCGAGCTCGCTGTCAGGGATCTGGAGTTTCTGAAGCACCGCGGAGGAGATCAGGTTCAAGCCGGCCCCGCCGTCAACTAGCATCTTAGTGACCTTGAGGTTGCGGATTGTTGGTGAAACCAGCATCGGCAAAGCACCCGACCGCAGTTATGCGATCAGGATGGTCCTCAATGTCAAAGATGATAGGCGTGCCGGACCATTTCAGAGGCTTGCGTGACTCGACGGGTGGTTCTGCTGCATTAACTTCCCGCACCCACTGCTTGAGCTGGCGGTGCGAGGCATGCAGAGAAGCACCACCGTCAACGCACAGGACCTCTGTGGCTTTCTGGAACTCCTTCTCATCAGTCTCCTCATCATCCGTGTCTTCATCGTCATCGTCATCTTCATCCTTGTCGCGGCCGCGAGGAGGTCTGTCTCCTTGTCGCTGCTTGGCCTTGCCGCGGCGTCCTCCTCGGCCGCGACGTTTCTTGCCGGATCCCCCAGCACCTTCCTGGGCCTTCTCCTTGTCGCGTCGCTCGTATTCAGCTTTCTGTTGCTTAACAAGCTGTTCGACTTTCTTATAGTTCTGGAGATCATGGCCCTTGGTGCGGTGGATCTTGCAATACTGCTTGTTGGTGACGTCCTGCTTGTCGGCGACCGCCACCTCCGCGGCAACCTCCTTGCCGGAGTCACCAGCTTTGGCTTCCTTGGCGCCATCACGGACTGCTCAACAACTAGCACTTCTTTGCCTTTCCTCTTTCTGTTGTTCCGCCGCCGGTTTTTTCTTGCCGGGGCAGCATCTTCACTGTCAGATCCTCCCGCTCCTATATTTTCTCCGGGGAGTCTCCTCCCTTCCTCAGCACGTGCACACTTGTCAGCCACTGCATATAACTCACTGACGTCCCTGATCTTGCACATCGCCATTTCCTCCCGCATCCTGCGGTTTCGCACGTTCTGATGGAACGTGCTGATCACCGCGGCGGGGTGGACGTCTGGGATGTTGTGCTGCACACTGCTGAATCTCTGAATGTACTTGCGCAGGGGCTCTCCTTCCTTCTGGGCGAGCAGATGAAGATCACTCTCCTGGCCATGAGGCTTGTGTCCGCCTGTGAAGGCGCCGACAAACTGATGGCACAGATCAGCCCAAGAGGATATGGAGTTGTCCGGCAAGTGCATGAGCCAGGATCTGACATTGGGCTTGAGCACCAGTGGAAAGTAGTTGGCAAGGATCTTGTCATCTCGTCCCCCGGCAGCCTGCACCGCAATGGTGTAGATGCTGAGGAACTCCGACGGATGCCTCTTGCCGTCGTACTTCTCCGGTACGTCTGGCTTGAAGTTCTTTGTGCTGGGCCACTGGACTTGCCGCAGCTCACGAGTGAATGCAGGGCAACCTACCGCGTATGGCAGATCGCCTGGTTCCCTTGGCGCATGCATGTCAACAGAGGGCCCAGCGCGCTTGTCAGATTTACGTCGCGCTTCTCTTTGGCGCTCGATGCGGGTTCGAGCGTCTTCTTGTTGTCGATCATGAAGAACTTGGCGCTGATCGCTACGAGCTCGTGGATCCGAATATGCGGTGGAGTCGTTGTCGAGGTGGATCCGGCGAGTCGGCGATCTTAGCCTTCGGGGTGGTGATTACATGGTAGTTGCACCTCCACCCGTTTCGTCGTCACCGGCTCGCGCCCGGCAACCCTGCCGCGGCGGCGACGCGCTCGGCTGCCGCGGAGTGTCGCCGTTGGCGTAGCCGATGAGACTCTGAATGGTGGCCCTCCATTCGTCGATCTTGTCCGACGTCGGAGGGTAATCTAGGAGAAGTTGAGCTCGCGCCAAAGCTTCTGCTGGAGTGGTGGGTGGCAGTGGCGGACGGCGCGAGGAGCGGGACGTGCTCGAACTTCTAACTATGTTAGAAGGAGCAGTATCCCGTCCAGGAGACCGTGCCCCGCTCGTGCTAGCATGCTGGCGTGCATGCTGGTCTTGAGCGCCCCGAGATCCACCAGCTTGGTCTTGGCCTATCATGCGCATGGCACTGCTAGTGCCATGACGCTGTTGATCTTGCGCCTCCTGAGAGTGGCGTCGAACATGTACAGCCGCCGAGGTTTGTGCAACCTTGTTCTTGGACCTGGCGGCATCATGAGCTTCCTCGTCGAAGTCCATTCTTCCGCCGGCGTCCATTCCACCACCCGTTTGCTCCAACGGTGGCGGAAGTGACGTGGACGGAGCGGCTGCCGCCGAAGTCTTCTTCTTCGGTGGCATGTTGATGAAGGGAATGAAGATCTAGCTCGTGTGAACGCCGAATCAGGTTCACACAATCTCGACGCCCCCTACCTGGCGCGCCAAAGATGTCGGGGGAAACTGATCCACGAACACCTATGGGGCCGGCGGACCGGGCCCCTTTCGGTTCGGTGGGGGGTGGAGATAGCATGAAGAGCGGATCGAGGCGAAGCACACGAGCAGTTTACCCAGCTTCGGAGCTCTCCGGAGAGATAACACTCCTACTGTTGCTTGTCTGGTTGTATTATCTTGTGTTCTTGCTCTCGAGAGAGAGTGTGGTGTTTTCTGGGCTACGAATGAATCGAAGCGAACTGTTCGAACCCCCTCTACGTTGCGCATGGGCCTCCTTTAATACGCTAAAGGGATCACCAACAGGTGGCAACGCAGAGGAGGGTACAAATGTAAAAAGTGAGGTGGTTGGTACAGTTGCTTGTACAGTGTACCCTACCTAACCTTGACGGCAAGGGACAAGGGCATTAAATGCCCGTCTGAGTCGCCCAAACAGTGCAGAAAAGGACCGTTGTGGGCGCCACTATTCGCCACGATGGCGATCTCGTCAGCTTCACATGCCACTGCGCACCGCTGGCTGCACAGCCACCCGCCACGCACGCCTGGAGAGGCCCTCAGGGCGACACGTTGGTGGATGTGCTAGAGCGTGGGCATAGAGTGGCTGCCTGCCGCGGCGAGCGCCTTGCCGCTGCTGTTATCTTGTCGGGTCCGGAAGGTTGTCGCTCACCGGGCCTCGAGGTACCTGGGCTGGTCTTCCCAGCAAGCTCCTCTTGCCGGGGCCTTGTTGCCTTGCCGGAGCGCGTGGCGCGTCGCGGCAAGTTCCTTGGCGTGCCTTGGTTGGCCTTCCCGGCAAGCTCCTCTTGCCGGGGCCTTGTCTCCTGAGCTTAAATACTTTGTTCTTGAATGGCTCCAAGGGGACCATGGAGGATCTTGGCGTTCGCCCGGCAAGCCTTGCCGCGGGGTGCTGCAACTGCCCGTGCACAAGTTCGGGGTTCTAGGGTACCCCTATTCTAGTACACCGACAGTTTGGCCAACTTGATCTATTTATCTTGCAACGGGAAGAGGTGCCCGGTAGTGGGTTCGATCTTATGGTGTTTGATCCCAGTGACAAAAAGGGAACCGACACGTATGTATCATTGCTACTAAGGATAAAACGAAGGGGTCTATCTCTACATAGATAGATTTTCTCTACATCATGTCATCATTCTTATTGCATTACTCCGTTTTTCCATGAACTTAATACACTAGATGCATGCTGGATAGCGGTTGATGTGTGGAGTAACAGTAGTAGATGCAGGAAGGAGTCGGTCTACTAATCTTGGACGTGATTCCTATGCAATGATCATTGCCGGGTGTGGCACCCCGGCTCAGAGAAAACCGGAACGCCCCGTATTCCAGCCTAGAGATCGAGGTGAAGTCTTCTGGAATACGGCACTGCTTAGCATGGACCAAACTAGCTTTCTATTAATACACGAATATGAATACAAGGTCTGCGATATTACAATGAATAACATTGGCACGGCGACACTACGCCATCCTTAGTTGCTCTATGCAAGCAGCATAACAAGTTGAGGCAGCGAAACAACTACTGGCAGCAGAACAACGAAGGACGATGACGGACTCCAATCT
Source organism: Triticum aestivum (assembly GCF_018294505.1). Taxonomy (NCBI): domain Eukaryota; kingdom Viridiplantae; phylum Streptophyta; class Magnoliopsida; order Poales; family Poaceae; genus Triticum; species Triticum aestivum. The sequence goes on from NC_057800.1 coordinate 245,084,727, forward strand.
GTAGGGACTCTTGCTGGAACACTTATCCTAGCTCGTGAACACAGGAACAACATCAAACAAGCAAGCAATCCAAGCACGACCTGCAAACTAGCATGACACGCCAGGTCAGTACATTTAATGTACTTGCAAGCTCACAATAACTAGCAGCATTCAAGACAAACAACAGCATGGCAATTACCAGTTAAGCAGGAATTATCATGAGATTATCAGGATAACATGGCATGAACAACATGAACATAATATCGCTAGAGCAATATGAACATATAAATCTGATGATACTAGCATGCAACATGATGACACTACACGCACCATTTATTCTGCTCGGGGTACCTCGTAACCATCACATGCATCACTTACCAACCTCATACATTACACGATCATCTCAGGATCAAATCAAGCTTGGTATAAACAATACCGTAGTAATCATCAAATGACCACAAGGAGCTTGATCTTTACCCATGATTCTTGCACAACATCACGGATATCCAACAACTCGGTATCCTCGATACCACAGAGATCATTCTGGCGATCACAACCATGACCAATACTTGGTCTCAAACAGTGATCTTTCCAGCGATCACAACCAACTTATCTCATCATCGAACCGGGTTGTCATTAATCAAGTTATTATTAATACTGTTGACTCACGGTGTGACCGACACGAACTGGGCCTTATCCGCGGGCGTGGCTATCAATAGATTTAATATACACTCTGCAGAGGTTAGTACACTGTACCCACACTACGGAACCCATGGCCTCGCACTCCCATTCGGGTGGACCAACGGCGTTCTGACAAAACCAATCTACTGCCATGACACTCTCCCAGCCACTCTGACCCACTCCCAACTGGGCTAGTCCTGGGTGGCCCCGTGTCTACCAAAGATACAACGACCACCGCCGTGGCCAAAACGTCCCTCACGGGGACCGTCCCTTACAGGGACCGGATCCATAATAACAACAATGGGCACACAAGGTTATGTACGCCTACCTAATCAGGGTAGCGCTCACCCATAACCTTCCCTCGTTGGAGGCACTGGCGAGAGGCATGACAATAGACCCAATTAGGACCTTCCCATAAAGGTAAGCGTTGTTGCACTAGTCAGTTCGATATGGTGGCACCATGACTCAGCCAACAATTGTTCAAGTTCAATTTAATCCAGTTAAACTTGAATGCAATATGCTGAGCCATGATAAAATAGCATGATGCATTTACAAAGCATGAACATGATATCAACATAAGCACGGGATGCAACATAACTATCCACCATGTCAACTATGAATAATCTCTAACTGAACATGGCATAATGACGAGCATAAATATTACAAGTGCAACACTACTCGTAGCATAACATGACCACTAGCATCAACCGTAAATACCATGCAAGAACTCATCAATAACATTATCGAGTAACACTTAACCAACTAACAGCAAAGGAATAATGCATATTAATAGTACTCTGTAACCGACGTTAGTCATGCACCGAAGAACATGACCAACCCAACATGTCCTACTATCAAGCATGGCAATATGAAAGTAATACTAGCAACTAGCAGGGCATGATAACTAGGTGCATAACCACATAGCAAGTAAGTAAGCACTATCCAAGAAACATTACCGAAACAATGATAACCATATTTTAAACAAGCAACATTTAATAAATATCCTAGTTGAAAACCATGGCTACTACATGACTATCATGCAAGTGGGTATAGTGGCTTGCCTGGGGAAGAAGAAGGCACCGGGAAGAAGTGTGGTGAAGCCGCGAAAAGATTTGCTGGAAACAGTTCTCTCCTGGAGGGGCTGTTTACGTGCAAGGGCAAAAAGGTCATTTTTATAATATTAACACATGGTGAAAGTGTTACCAACAGAACGGGCTCGGCGATACGAAGAAATGGCCTTTGGAATCACCTCAAACGGAGTTACGGTTTCGGAGTTATGAGGTGTAGAAGATCAGGGACTTTTCTGTAGAAAATAATATTCATAACCGGGTCCCTGAGTGGATAAGGCAGAGGCGCAAAATTAGAAATACGCTTTCTGACCTGGAAAACGTATTTTGGGCTGATGAAAGAAAGAAGTACGCTTTCGTTCGATGAAAGCGTACAACTGGAAATACGCCTTTGGGCAAATGTAAACGCACTTACCCGAGGAGCTTCCACTTATCCACGTCATCAGCGGCGGGGCCGGGCTCCTGGGTCACTTACAGGTGGGGCCCGCCGTTGACTCTCTCTCCTCCCTCATTCCTTCTTCCTCCCGCGCTCGAGAGAGGGAGAGGCGAGGCCGGCCGCCTTGACGGCGAGTCCCGGCGGCTCCGGCCATCTCCCGCGGAGCTCGGCACACCAGCGTGCTCGGGAAGAAGTGGCGCAATTGATGGCATAGGGCACGGCCACCTAGGAGCACCGAGGCGAGGGCAGTTTCGAGGACGGCGAACGGTGGCTACGGGCGATGATGGACTTGGCACTCTAGGCCACCCGAGGAGGAGGAGAAGATGTGGGGAGGTTCGGGATGCTCCGGGCTGTCTACTGGAAGTGGAAAGAGGGAGAGCAAGGCTCGGACTAGAGCTAATTTAGGAGGGAGGATGCGGCGGCCATGGTGGCGATGGGGGTCGAGGAGAGCGGCTCGAGCTCGGGCAAGGCACTAGGGAGGACTAGAGGAGCGAGGCGAGGCTGGTGGTGAGCTCGAACGAGGCCGGGGATGGCTATTTATATCCGGGCGTGGGAGTGTCGCGCTGGCATTGCCGCGGACGCGTGGCTGGCGCCGTGGACACGTGTGTGCGCGCTCGAGCTCGGGGGAAGGCGACGGGGAGATGGAGGGAGGATCCCACGGGGGAAAGGGAGCCCACGGAGCACGGTGAGGAAGAAGACGGCGATGAACAGACCCAAATGCCACCGTTCGCCCGCGGTCACACGTCGGTGAGCAAGAGGACGGAGGGGGAGAGGGGTCCAGGGACTGGGCGACGACAAGGGCTATCTGCTAGACACGCTCACGTGCGCGAAGCCGACGAGAGGGGGAGGGGCCCGAGCAATAAACCATCCACCTCGCGTCCATGGCATGCCAGAGAGGTGGTCACCGCGCGCACTAGTGCACACAGTGTCACAAGCGATGCCAAACGATGTCTGGGGTGGAGTCCTTCCTGGGTAGGTTGCAACTGAGTTGGTAACTTGGTTAAAGATGCAGTGGTTAGTTGGTAAGTGAGCTCTGAAGTTTACTACAGTAAACTTGATCATGAAACAGTGATCAACTAAGGTGAGATTAGAGGCAAACGAGTTGTCTGGGGTGGTTAGCTTAGCAAGAACTACCATACTGGGGAGTTTGGTAGGAAAGGGACCAAGATTTAATGCACTTGCTTTGCAACTGCATAATGTGGTCCAGAAACTGGATCAGGAAGGTGCACTCACATGGAGTGTCAAATGGAGCTCAAATTGGGTAAGGCAGAGTCATTTGGTCCTATGAAGATGCTTAAAATTTCTCATACCAATTGGCTAAGCCAAACTGGTACTTGCTTCACAAACATCTCCTCTGGATAGAAACTTGCAAAAATTCTAGAGGAATAATGGCTTGATGAACCATGCCCAAAATGGGTGGAGGTAGGTTATATGGATAATAGAAGGCCTGGAAAAATAGGCAGCCATAATGGAGCAAGATAAAATATACTTGCTTCACAAACTGAAATTTTGGATAGAATCAAAGAATTGAAGATGAGCTCACATGGAGGCAAGACATGAGCTCTAATTTGGTGGAGGGCTATGATATAATGATATGAGGGACCATGCAAAATGGCAACTCATTTGGATATGCCTAGCTTGCACCTCCTTTAGAAAGCTTCTTTCTGGATAGAAACTTTGGGAAACCATAATTAAATAATTACTAGGCAAATGAGGTTGCATTTTGGCATGTGGCAATGATATGGACATGAAAAAAATTTCCAAGGAGTTTGAGGTCAATTGGGAAAATGAAAATAGCACTTGCTTCACAATGTGCCATTTTGGGCAGAATAGGATATGAATTATTTGAGCATGATGATAAACATGACAAATTAAATATTTTGCCATATTTGAGAAATATATGACCCAAACAATTTATGAGAATTATTTGGGAATTTTAGGAGTGATGGAAATAAAGGTTGCTTCACAACCTAGGGCAAATTTGAGTTATTCCTTTAATAGAAAAGGAATATTCCCAATAAAAAGAATATGGGGATTTGGGCTAGGATGAAAATGACAGGCTCTAGGGAAGGATTTGGGAATGACAAGCCACTCTGGAAACAAAGAAGAGGGCATCTTCTTCAGTTTCCAGACCACAAAGCCACGGAAAAAGAATACTCAAACAAAAACCTCAGAAAAACAAAAGAAAAAGAAAGGGCCAAAAATCAGGCTGTCACAAACCTTACCCCCTGAAAGAAATCTCGTCCTCGAGATTTGGTTGCTCAGGGAACAAGTATGAAGATACTGACTTAAGGAAACCGTTTTCAACTCGGGTATCCTTTTTCTTATTTTTGTTCCCACTAAATTTTTATCTGACTGGCCTTGGGGTGGTTTGCTTTAATATATCCATATTCTGACCGATCTTACCTTACTTGTTCATGCTTATACAGGCTCCAATTTATTTTTGGATCTACTGACTTAGCTGACTATGATTGATTCTCATGACTGAAATATATGTCGGTCTCACCAATCCAAGAGTGTTTTCCGATGGGTGTGTCATCCGGCACTGACAATCTTTCATGAAGTAGTGATCAGATTTTTCTAGTGGACACCCAAGCTCTAACTCCTTGCATTGGGTTTCTCCACTAAATGCAGGTCCTTCGGGTTCCAAACAGTGAGTTGGGTCATAACCACTTTCCTGACAGCTTCTGGCTTATCACGGAAGTTTCTGAATCATATTAACTGGTTCCACTGTCTTGAGTATCGGATCCGTACCAAATATTTGATTGTCGCCTACATCACTGGTCTTGCTCCTTCATTATTATTTTCTTAGCCTGGATCCTTGGGTGAAAGAGCTGGGTCATATTGCTTCTTCATATTACCATAGGTACTATCAGTGCAATTTTTCGGCAATCACATCTTATCCTCATTTTTCTGACAGGGTACCCCACTAAATGGCAGGTTCAACACCCCTCAAGTTCTGACCGCAGGAAAATGATCATCCGAACCTTTGCAAGAAATCGACAAATATATTAGTAGCCACCAGAATGGTCTTTACGATTCAGATCTGGGACATTACTGAAATAACTTAACCACGGCTCAGGACGGCCGAAAAGCAGCTCAGAACATGAGACCGGGTTGATAAGAAGAATGTGGCAGCTCCCTAAAATAGCCAAAAAGCAGCTATAGGACTACTGTCACAAAAAGAAACTCAACAGTTGTACGAGACGGCCGAAAAACAGCTCAGAACTCGTGACAATCGTTGAAGAGAGAAATAAAAACCGGCATCCACCCCGGATAGCTAAAAAACAGCTTAGATCACAGGCGCGATGCCGTCATTGGAGAAAAAGGGGACAAGGGCTCATCAGGACCATTTTCCAGGTTCACAGGTACTTGCATTGGGCTCATTGATATCGTCAATCCTCATAATCCTTTGTCACACTGTGGTGTATACTGGTTTTCTTCTCTTAACCATCCTCACGTGGTTGTCAGATCCTCATCCGAGTGACTTGTAAGATATTGGTGGTATGCTCACCGCATATATATATATATATGAGAATCTGATTCCCGAGACAAACGTGCATTCTGACTGATTCTTGCTTCTGAGCAAAATGTTGCGGATCTGATTCTTGGGATTCACTGCCATATGCTATGAATTCACAGCGTACTACCTTGTACTAATGTCTTACTGAGCAAGATTGCCTGGCTTGTGCTCGAAACTTTCATCGGACAGCTTGCTGAAGAAGACTGGGTATCGTGCTTAAGAAGCTTACCCCCTTAAAGACTTTGCGGGGGAAAGACTCAGTACCTTATGCCAGAAGCTTTTGCGGTTGCTTACTGAAGAAGGCAGAGTACCTTCTATGGGAAATCATCCATGTACCATAGTCAGGAAGATAGATGAATCTTGCCTTGGAAGCCTCTCGGGTATCTTGCGAGGGAAGATTGGGTTGCTTACACCAGAAGCTTCTTATTGTGATATGCAGACCGATTTCCACATATATAACCATCTTAAAATTTTTGTTATTGATTTCTTGTATGAAACGTGGTTTTGCAGGACTATCCTCCTTTCTGAGTACATGCCATATTATTTCTTGCTTCCAGGTACATCAGGTTCCAAAATCATCCTCAACGAAAAATTAAACTTGTTTCTGAGCCATACCTTTGCTAATATTCTGTCAACCTTGCACACAATTTTACCTTCTTGCTGATTTGATCATTTCTTCTATGAGGAGTGCACGCTGAGAGAGTTTTGACACTCAGAAACATGATCAGATATCCCCCAATCTGAATGCACTTGGCGGAGAATTCCATACTGTTGTGAGGAGTACACGTTAATGCAACTTTATACTGACATTCCATCCAGGATTTCTTTTGTATTCAGACGAGCTATTTCCAATTTCACTATAGTCTGCTAACAATTCCATTCTGTTTAGCAGAGGTTCCAAATATATGTATTTCTTGCTGATTCTTCGGGTCTGGTGTCGGCTGGCGAGCAACTTTAATAGGGGAATTTTTTTAACATCGGAGGCCCAAAGAAAGAAACAAAAGAAACGACTAAAACAAAAGCACACAAGCATACTACTAATATAATTAATCAAGCAATCATCATATATTACTGCTACTCACACCATAATATGCATGCACACCTAAGCACACAAATCGCACGGAAACTCCGGTATTACGGTCTAATATGCTGGGGCGGTGTGTGACACGTCTCCATCGTATCTATAATTTGTGATTGTTCCATGCCAATATTCTACAACTTTCATATACTTTTGGAAACTTTTTATATTATTTTTGGGACTAACATATTGATCCAGTGCCCAGTGCCAGTTCCTGTCTGTTGCATTTTTTATGTTTCGCAGAATATCCATATCAAACGGAATCCAAACGGGATAAAAACGGACGGAGCTTATTTTTGGAATATTTGGAAAATCTGGGAGAAATATCAACGCGAAACGGTGTCCAAGGTGGGCACGAGGTAGGGGGGGGGCCACCCCCTTGGGAGCGCCCCTGACCTCATGGTCCACCCGTAAGGCGGTTGATGCCCTTCTTTGGCTGCAAGAAAGCTATTTTTTGGTAAAAAATCATGGCGAAGGTTTCGGTCTAATCAGAGTTACGGATCTCCATATATATATATATACGAAACGGTGAAAGGGCAGCAAACCAGAGCACAGAAACAGAGAGAGACAGAGAGACAGATCCAATCTTGGAGGGGCGAGATGCCATGGAGGCCAAGGACCAGAGGGGAAACCCTTCTCCCATCTAGGGAGGAGGTCAAGGAATAAGAAGAAGACGAAGGCCCCCCCTCTCCCCTTCTCTTCCGGTTGCGCCGGACCGCTGCCGTGGCCATCATCATCATCACCGCGATCTACACCAACACCTCTGCCATCTTCACCAACATCTCCATCACCTTCCTCCCTCTATCTACAGTGGTCCACTCTCCCGCAACCCGCTGTACCCTCTACTTGAACATGGTGCTTTATGCTTCATATTATTATCCAATGATGTGTTGCCATCCTATGATGTCTGAGTAGATTTTCGTTCTCCTATCGGTGGTTGATGAATTGCTATGATTGATTTAATTTGCTTGTCATTATGTTGCTGTCCTTTGGTGCCCATCATATGAGTGCGCGCGTGGATCACACCATAGGGTTGGTTGTATGTTCATAGGACTATGTATTGGAGGGTAAGAGTGACATAAGCTTCAACCTAGCATAGCAATTGATGCATACGGGATTGAAGGGGGACCAATATATCTTAAGGCTATGGTTGGGTTTTACCTTAATGAACTTTAGTAGTTGCGGACACTTGCTAATAGTTCCAATCATAAGTGCATAGAATTCCAGGTCAGGGATGACATGCTAGCAGTGGCCTCTCCCACATAATACTTGCTATCGGTCTACTAAAGTAGTCAATTGCTTAAGGGGCAATTTCGCAACTCCTACCACCACTTTTCCACACTCGCTATATTTACTTTACTACGTCTTTACTTAAACTGCCCCTACTTTTTATTTACGTAATCTTTATTATCTTGCAAACCTATCCAACAACACCTACAAAGTACTTCTTGTTTCATACTTGTTCTAGGTAAAGCGAATGTCATGCGTGCGTAGAGTTGTATCGATGGTCGATAGAACTTGAGGGAATATTTGTTCTGCTTTTAGATCCTCGTTGGGTTCGACACCCTTAGTTATCGAAAACTGTTGCAATCCCCTATACTTGTGGGTTATCAAGACCTTTTTCTAGCGTCGTTGCCGGGGAGCAATAGCGTGGGGTGAATATTCTTGTGTGTGCTTGTTTGCTTTATCACTAAGTAATTTTTATTTGCTATTCTTAGTTGTTCTCTATCTTTAGTTATGGATATGGAACACGAAATACCAAAAAAAATAGGTGTACTTACTACTCATGGAGATGAGGAACCTCCTAAAACCCTTGATGCTCGTTATGTGACAGAAATTATGTACTACTTTGATAATCCAGAGAAAACCCCATTCAATTATGTAATGGGAGTAACGTTGGATCAACGTGAATACTTTAGGGATTATCGCTTGACACAAAAAGGGAAACTATTATGGGATCAATTTTATATATTGAAGTGGTATGCTCGGCAAGTATGCTTGAGTTATGATTATACTTGTTGCTCTAGGATGAAGGCTCAACACCTTCCCTTTTCATGCAAATTTAATGATAATGAAACCTTAACTTCTTATGCTAATGGTATATATGATTACTATGATGTGGAACAAATAGAAGAATTTGTTGCTTTTAAGGGTGCTTATGAAATTGAATCTTTGTTTGAAAAGTATGAAGCTTTTGATGATGATGTTTATAGGCCTAAAAATTTAGCTATCCTAAAATATTGCTATGATAATTATGAATATAATTCCTATATTCATGCGCTTATTGAGAAAGTCTCCGCTGTCCAAGAAGAGACTAATATTTTGCAGGAATCTATGGAAGAAGAAGTTGATGAAACTGTGAGCTCATTGGATGAAAAAGATGAGGAGGAGAGCAAAGAACAAAAGGAGGAAGAGCGGATTGATCACCCGTGCCCACCTTCTAATGAGAGTAACTCTTCAAATCATACATTGTTTAACTTCCCTTCATGCTTACCGAAGGATGAATGCTATGATAATTGCTATGATCCCGTCGATTCTTTTGAAATATCCCTTTTTGATGACGCTTGCTATGCTTGTGGCCAAGATGCCAGTATGAATTATGCTTATGGAGATGAACTTGCTATAGTTCCTTATGTTAAACATGAAATTGTTGCTATTGCACCCATGCATGATAGTCCTATTATCTTTTTGAATTCTCCCAACTACACTATATAGGAGAAGTTTACCCTTATTAAGGATTATATTGATGGGTTGCCTTATACCATTGCACATGATGATTTTGATGAATATAATATGCATGTGCTTGCTGCTCCTACTTGCAATTATTATGAGAGAGGAACTATATCTCCACCTCTCTATGTTTCCCACATGATAAAATTGCAAGAAACTGTTTATACTATGCATTCGCCTTTACTATGTGTGCATGAATTGTTCTTTTATGAGATGCCTATGCATAGGAAGAGAGTTAGACTTCTTCATTACATTATATATGTTACTTTGCGCTCACTATTAAATTACAAATCATTGTTAATTAAAATTGGCTTTGATATACCTTGGGATCCGGGTGGATTCACTACTTGAGCACTATATGCCTAACTTAATGGCTTTAAAGAAAGCGCTGCCAGGGAGACAACTAGGAAGTTTTAGAGAGTCAATTATTTATGTTGAGTGCTTTTATATAGTTTAAAAACAACAAAAATAAAGAGGGGAACCCAAAACTTTTTTTCAAAAAGGAAAGTGAAAGTGAGAAAGGCAAGCATTATTGAAGTGGGAGAGCTCCTTGAACTTTGTTCATGCTCACGGCAACTTTGTGAATCTTGATTACAGAAACTTTTCAACAAAAATAATTATCCCCTTGTACAATTCCATTGTATTATAAAAATAATGTGCCAAGGTTTGCCTTTAGGATGTTTACAGTGCTTGTTGGTTTGTACGGTGCAGGACAGAAACTTTGGCTGTAGTGCGCGATTTTAATTTTTTTACTGGAACGTCAAATGGTTTTGATTCATTTTGCAATGTATTTATATACAAATTGTTTATTTTTCCTAATTTTTGCAGAATTTTTCAAGTATCAGAATTATGGTGAATGTTCATATTATTATAGATTGTTCTGTTTTAGACAGATTCTATTTTTGATGCATAGTTTGCTTGTTTTGATGAAACTATCAATTTATATTAGTGGATTAAGCCATGAAAAAGGTATATTACAGTAGACACAATGAAAAAACAAAATATGAATTGGTTTGCAACAGTACTTAGAGTAGTGATTTGCTTTATTATACTAACGGATCTTATCGGGTTTTCTGTTGAAGTTTTGTGTGGATGAAGTGTTCGATGATCGAGAAGGTCTCGATGTGAGAAGAAGGAATAGAGGCAAGAGCTCAAGCTTGGGGATGCCTGAGGCACCCCAAGTAAATATTCAACGAGACTCAAGCGTCTAAGCTTGGGGATGCCCCGGAAGACATCCCCTCTTTCTTCAACAAGTATCGTTATGTTTTCGGATTCCTTTCGTTCATGCGATATGTGCAATCTTGGAGCGTCTTTTGCATTTAGTTTTCACTTTTCTTTTATGCACCATGCTGGTATGAGATAGTCCTTAGTTGATTTATAGAATGCTCTATGCACTTCACTTATATCTTTTGAGTATGGCTTTATAGAATGCTTCATGTGCTTCACTTATATCATTTGAAGTTTGGATTGCCGGTTTCTCTTCACTTAGACAACCGCCATTTGTAGAATGCTCTTTTGCTTCACTTATAATTGTTAGAGCGTGGGCATATCTTTTGTAAGAAAGAATTAAAATCTATTTCTTCACTTATATCTATTTAGAGAGATGACAGGAACTAGTCATTCACATGGTTAGTCATAAAATCCTACATAAAACTTGTAGATCACTGAATATGATATGTTTGATTCCTTGCAATAGTTTTGCGATATAAAGTTGGTGATATTAGGGTCATGCTAGTGGGTGGTTGTGGATTAGTATAAATACTTGTGTTGAGGTTTGTGATTCCTATAGCATGCACGTATGGTGAACCGTTATGTAACGAAGTCGGAGCATGAGGTATTTATTGATTGTCTTCCTTATGAGTGGCGGTCGGGGATGAGCGATGGTATTTTCCTACCAATATATCCCCCTAGGGGCATGCGTAGTAGTACTTTGCTTCAGGGCTAATAAACTTTTGCAATAAGTATGTGAGTTCTTTATGACTAATGTTGAGTCCATGGATTATATGCACTCTCACCCTTCCATCATTGCTAGCCTCTCTAGTATCGCGCAACTTTCGCCGGTACCATAAACCCACCATATACCTTCCTCAAAACAGCCACCATACCTACCTATCATGGCATTTCCATAGCCATTCCGAGATATATTGCCATGCAACTTTCATCATAATCATATACATGACTTGAGCATTCATTGTCATATTGCTTTGCATGATCGTAAGATAGCTAGCATGATGTTTTCATGGCTTGTCCGTTTTTTGATGCCATTGCTACGCTAGATCATTGCACATCCTGGTACACCGCTAGAGGCATTCCTATAGAGTCACATCTTTGTTCTAGTATCGAGTTGTAATATTGAGTTGTAAGTAAATAAAAGTGTGATGATAATCATTATTAGAGCATTGCCCCAAGAAAAAAAAAGAGGCCAAAGAAGCCTAAATAAAAAAAGGGGGCCAAAGAAGCCCACACAAAAAAGGCGGCAATGTTACTATCCTTTTACCACACTTGTGCTTCAAAGTAGCACCATGTTCTTCATATAGTGAGTCTCTTGAGTTATCACTTTCATATACTAGTGGGAATTTTCATTATAGAACTTGGCTTGTATATTCCAATGATGGGCTTCCTCAAATGCCCTAGGTCTTCATGAGCAAGCAAGTTGGATGCACACCCACTTAGTTTTAGTTTGAGCTTTCATATACTTATAGCTCTGGTGCATCCGTTGCATGGCAATCCCTACTCACTCACATTGATATCTATTGATGGGCATCTCCATAGCCCGTTGATACGCCTAGTTGACGTGAGACTATCTTCTCCTTTTTGTCTTCTCCACAACCACCATTCTATTCCACCTATAGTGCTATATCCATGGCTCACGCTCATGTATCGCGTGAGGGTTGAAAATGCTGAAGTGCATTAAAAAGTATGAACCAATTGCTCGGCTTGTCATCGGGGTTGTGCATGATGTGAATATTTTGTGTGGTGAAGATGGAGCATAGCCAGACTATATGACTTTGTAGGGATAACTTGCCATGTTATTTTGAAAAGACATGATTGCTTTATTAGTGGGCTTGAAGTATTATCGTTTTATGTCAAATGATAGACTATTGCTTTGAATCACTCGTGTCTTAATATTCACGCCATGATTAGATATGTGATCAAGATTATGCTAGGTAGCATTCCACATCAAAAATTATCTTTTTTATCATTTACCTACAAGAGGACGAGCAGGAATTAAGCTTGGGGATGATGATACGTCTCCATTGTATCTATAATTTTGGATTGTTCCATGCCAATATTCTACAGCTTTCATATACTTTTGGCAACTTTTTATATTATTTTTTGGACTAACATATTGATCCAGTGCCCAGTGCCAGTTCCTATCTGTTGCATGTTTTATGTTTCGCAGAATATCCATATCAAACGGAATCCAAACGGGATAAAAACGGACGGAGCTTATTTTTGGAATATTTGGAAAATCTGGGAGAAAGATCAACGCGAAACAGTGTTCGAGGTGGGCACGAGGTAGGGGAGCGCGCCCCTGAGCCTCGTGGTCCACCCGTAAGGCGGTTGATGCCCTTCTTCGGCCGCAAGAAAGCTATTTTTTGGTAAAAAATCACGGCGAAGGTTTCGGTCCAATCGGAGTTACGGATCTCCATATATATATATATATATATATATATATATATATATATATATATATACGAAACGGTGAAAGGGCAGCAAACCAGAGCGCAGAAACAGAGAAAAACAGAGAGAGAGATCCAATTTCGGAGGGGCTCTCGCCCCTCCCATGCCATGGAGGCCAAGGACCAGAGGGGAAACCATTCTCCCATCTAGGGAGGAGGTGAAGGAAGAAGAAGGCGAAGGGGCCCCTCTCCCCTTCTCTTCCGGTGGCGCCGAAACGCTGCCGTGGCCATCATCATCATCACCGCGATCTACACCAACACCTCCGCCATCTTCACCAACATCTCCATCACCTTCCCCCCTCTATCTACAACGTTCCACTCTCCCGCAACCCGCTGTACCCTCTACTTGAACATGGTGCTTTATGCTTCATATTATTATCCAATGATGTGTTACCATCCTATGATGTCTGAGTAGATATTCGTTGTCCTATCGGTGGTTGATGAATTGCTATGATTGATTTAATTTTCTTATGGTTATGTTGCTGTCCTTTGGTGCCCATCATATGAGCGCGCGCATGGATCACACCATAGGGTTGGTTGTATGTTGATATGACTATGTATTGGAGGGCAAGAGTGACAGAAGCTTCAACCTAGCATAGAAATTGATGCATACGGGATTGAAGGGGGACAAATATATCTTAAGGCTATGGTTGGGTTTTACCTTAATGAACGTTAGTAGTTGCGGACGCTTGCTAATAGTTCCAATCATAAGTGCATAGAATTCCAGGTCAGGGATGACATGCTAGCAGTGGCCTCTCCCACATAATACTTGCTATCGGTCTAGTAAAGTAGTCAATTGCTTAAGGGGCAATTTCGCAACTCCTACCACCACTTTTCCACACTCGCTATATTTACTTTATTGTGTCTTTACTTAAACAGCCCCTACTTTTTGTTTATGTAATCTTTATTATCTTGCAAACCTATCCAACAACACCTACAAAGTACTTCTAGTTTCATACTTGTTCTAGGTAAAGCGAACGTCAAGCATGCGTAGAGTTGTATCGATGGTCGATAGAAATTGAGGGAATATTTGTTCTGCCTTTTGCTCCTCGTTGGGTTCGACACTCTTACTTATCGAAAACTGTTGTGATCCCCTATACTTGTGGGTTATCTGTGTGCATGAAAATTATATCCATGTGTGGAAGGAGTTGGCGTAACCGAAGCTACACCAAGCACTGGCTGAACACTGGCTAGATCTGGATGGATACACAGGTGAGGACGGACTTGACGATCAAGTAGCGAGACACAAAAGTCATGACCACATCATCATCAAGCGTACGAAAGGGATTCGTACACGTCCAAAGAATAGAATGACTGGGTAGGGTAGCGGTGGAAAAACAAGGCTCACTGGCATTGCCCTTTTTTGATAACCAAGATCAGTAAGGGTTTCCAGAGGGACGAGATGGATGGCATGATTCGGGATAGAAACAAGTCTATCTCCGACATAATATGGGTGGGTGGCAAAAAAATTTACGCGATACCTGAGCATAACTCCTGCAAATGGTGCCTGGAACACTGGGTACCAGGGCATCACTCTGTTGGGAGAGAGATGACACCGAACACCAAACAGCAGACATGCTAAGAAGGAGGGTGCAGGCGGTGCACCGAAAACGATGCCGCCCACACTCACAAGATCAACCTTTAGTGACAAAATAATAATCTACATGCATGCTATGCGACAAACAAATGCAACAATCAAGTGCAACGAACCAACTGGGGTCTATACTACCACTTTCTAACGTTCGCGAGGGCTAAGGCATCCTGCAACCATACCTGCTCTGATACCAAGCCTGTGGCACCCCGGCTCAGAGAAAACCGGAACGCCCTGTATTCCAGCCCAGAGATCGAGGTGAAGTCTTCCGGAATACGTCACTGCTTAGCATAGAACAAACTATCTTTCTATTAATACACGAATATGAATACAAGGTCTCCGATATTACAATGAATAACATCGGCACGGCGACACTACGCCATCCTCGGTTGCTCTATGCAAGCAGCGTAACAAGTTGAGGCAGCGAAACAACTACTGGCAGCAGAACAACGAATGGCGATGATGGACTCCAATCCGCAGGGACTCTGGCTGGAACGCTTATCCTATCTCGTGAACACAGGAACAACACCAAACAAGCAAGCAATCCAGGCATGACTTGCAAACTGGCATGACACTCCAGGTCAGTACATTGAATGTACTTGCAAGCTCACAATAACCAGCAGCATTCAAGACAAACAACAGCATGGCAATTACCGGTTAAGCAGGAATTATCATAAGATTATCAGGATAACATGGCATGAACAACATGAACGTAATATTGCTAGAACAATATGAACATATAAATCTGATGATACTAGCATGCAACATGATGACACTACATGCACCATTTATTCTGCTCGGGTTACATCATAACCATCACATGCATCACTTACCAACCTCGGACATTACACGATCATCTCAGGCTAAAATCAAGCTTGGTATAAACAATACCGTAGTAATCATCAAATGACCACAAGGAGCTTGATCTTTACCCCGATTCTCGCACAACATCATGGATATCCAACAACTCGGTATCCTCGATAACACGGTGATCATTCCGGCGATCACAACCATGACCGACACTTGGTCTCAAACGTTGATCTTTCCGGCGATCACAACCAAGTTATCTCATCATCGAACCAGGTTTGTCATTAATCAAGTTATTATTCATACTATTGACTCACGGTGTGACCGACACGAACTGGGCCCTTATCCGTAGGCGCGACTATCGATAGATTTAATATACACTCTGCAGAGGTTAGTAAACTGTACCCACACTACGGAACCCATGGCCTCGCACTCCCATTCGGATGGACCAACGGTGTTCCGACAAAACCGATCTACTTCCATGACACTCTCCCGGCCACTCCGACCCACTCCCAACTGGGCTAGTCCTGGGTGGCCCCGTGTCTACCAAAGACACAACGACCACCGTCGTGGCCAAAACGTCCCTCACGGGGACCATCCCTTACGGGGACCGGATCCAAAATAACAACAACGGGCACACAAGGTTATGTCTGCCTACCTGATCAGGGTAGCGCTCGCCCATAACCTTCCCTCGTTGGAGGCACTGGCGAGAGGCACGACAATAGACCCAATTAGGACCTTCCCATAAAGGTAAGTGTGGTTGCACTGGTCAGTTCGATATGGTGGGACCATGACTCAGCCAACAGTTGTTCAAGTTCAATTTAATCCGGTTAAACTTGGATGCAATATGTTGTGCCATGATAAAATAACATGATACATTTATAAAGCATGAGCATGATATCAATATAAGCACGGGATGCAACATAACTATCCACCATATCAACTATGAATAATATCTAACTGAGCATGGCATAATAATGAGCATAAATATTACAAGTGCAACACTACTCATAGCATAACATGACCACTAGCATCAACCATAAATACCATGCAAGAACTCATCAATAACATTACCGAGTAACACTTAACCAACTAACAGCAAAGGAACAACGCATATTAACAATACTCTTTAACCGACGTTAGTCATGCACCGAAGAACATGACCAACCCAACATGTACTACTATCAAGCATGGCAATATGAAAGTAATACTAGCAACTAGCAGGGCATGATAACCAGGTGCATAACCACATAGCAAGTAAGTAAGCACTAACCCAGAAACATTACCGAAACAATGATAACCATATTTTAAACAAGCAATCATTTAATAAATATACAAGTTGAAAACCATGGCTACTGCATGACTATCATGCAAGTGGGTATTATGGATTGCCTGGGGATGAAGAAGGCACTGGGAGGAAGTGCGGTGAAGCCGCGAAAAGATTTGCCGGAAATAGTTCTCTCCCAGAGGGGCTGTTTACGTGCAAGGGCAAAAAAGGTCATTTTTAGAATATCAACACATGGTGAAAGTGTGACCAACAGAACGGGCTCGACGATACGAAGAAATGGGCTTTGGAATCATCTCAAACGGAGTTACGGTTGTGGAGTTATGAGGTGTAGAAGATCAGGGACTTTTCTGTAAAAATAATATTCACAGCCGGGTCCGTGAGTGGATACAGCAGAGGCGCAAAATTAGAAATATGCTTTCTGACCAGGAAAATGTATTTTGGGCTAATGAAAGAAAGAAGTACGATTTCGTTCGATGAAAGCGCACAACTGGAAATACGCCTTTGGGCAAATGAAAACGCACTCACCCAGGGCGCTTCCACTTATCCACATCATCAGCGGCGGGGCCGGGCTCCTGGGTCACTTACAGGTGGGGCCCGCCGTTGACTCTCTCCCCTCGTTCCTTCTTCTTCCTCCTGCGCTCAAGAGAGGCAGAGGCGAGGCCGGCCGCCTCGACGGCGAGTCCTGGCGGCTCCGGCCATCTCCCGTGGAGCTCGGCACACCGGAGTGCTTGGGAAGAAGCGGCGCAACTAATAGCGTACGACACGGCCACCGAGGAGCACCGAGGCGAGGGAAGTTTCGAGGACGGCGGACGGTGGCTATGGGCGATAATGGACTTGGCACTCCAGGCCACCCGAGGAGGAGGAGAAGATGTGGGGAGGTTCGGGATGCTCCGGGCTATCTACTGGAAGTGGAAAGAGGGAGAGGGAGGCTCAGATTAGACCTAATTTAGGAGGAAGGCTGCGGCGGCCATGGTGGCGATGGGGGTCGAGGAGAGCGGCTCGACCTCGGGCAAGGCACTAGGGAGGACTAGTGGAGCGAGGCGAGGCTGGTGGTGAGCTTGAACGAGGCCGGGGATAGCTATTTATAGCCGGGCGAGGGAGTGTCGCGCTGGCGTTGCCGTGGATGCGTGGCCGGCGCCGCGGACGCGTGTGCGCGCGCTCGAGCTCGGGGGAAGGTGACAGGGAGACGCAGGGAGGAGCCCACGAAGCATGGGGAGGAAGAAGACGGCGACGGACAGAGCCAAATGGCCACTGTTCGCCCGTGGTCATGCGGCGGCGAGCGGCGGTGAGCAAGAGGACGGAGGGGGAGAGGGGTCCAGGGAGTGGGCGATGATGAGGGCTATCTGCTGGACACGCTCACGTGTGCAAAGTTGACAAGAGTGGGAGGGGCCCGAGCAAGAAACCATCCAGCTCGCATCCATGGCATGCCAGAGAGGTAGTCACCGCGCGCACTGGTGCACACAGTGTCACAAGCGATGCCAAATGATGTCTGGGGTGGAGTCCTTCCTGGGTAGGTTGCAACTGAGGTGGTAACTTGGTTAAAGACGAAGTGCTTAGATGGTAAGTGAGCTCTTAAGTTTACTGCAGTAAATTGGATCATGGAACAGTGATCAACTGATGTGAGATTAGAGCCAAACGAGTTGTCTGGGGTGATTAGCTTAGGAAGAACTACCATACTTGGGAGTTTGGTAGGAAAGGGACCATGATTTGATGCACTTGCTTTGCAACTACATAATCTGGTCCCAAAACTTAATAAGGAAGGTGAACTCACATGGAGTGTCAAATTGAGCTCAAATTGGGCAAGGGAAAGTCACTTGGTCCTATGAAGATGCTCAAAAATTCTCATACCAATTGGCTAAGCCAAACTGGTACTTGCTTCACAAACATCTCCTTTGGACAGAAACTTGCAAAAATTCTGGAGGAATAATGGCTTGATGAACCATGCCAAAAATGGGTGGAGGTAGGTTATATGGATAATAGAAGGCCTGGAAAAATAGGCAGCCATAATGTAGCAAGATAAAATATACTTGCTTCACGAACTAAAATTTTGGACAGAATCAAAGAATTGAAGATGAGCTCACATGGAGGCATGACATGAGCTCTACTTTGGTGGAGGGCTATGATATGATGATATGAGGGACCATGCAAAATGGCAACTCATTTGGATATGCCTAGCTTGCACCTCCTTCACAAAGCTTCTTTCTGGATAGAAACTTTGGAAATCATAATTAAATAATTACTAGGCAAATGAGGTTGCATTTTGGCATGTCGCAATGATGTCGACAGGGAAAAGGTGTCCAAGGAGTTTGAGGTCAATTGGGAAAATGAAAATAGCACTTGCTTCACAATGTGCCATTTAGGGCAGAATAGCAAATGAATTATTTGAGCATGATGATAAAATTGACAAATGAAATATTTTGCCATATTTGAGAAAGATATGACCCAAACAATTTATGAGAATTATTTGGGAATTTTAGGAGTGATGGAAATAAAGGTTGCTTCACAACCTAGGGCAAATTTGAGTTATTCCTTTAATAAAAAAGGAATGTTCCCAATAAAAAGAATATGGGGATTTTGGCTAGGATGAAAATGAGAGGGTCTAGGGAAGGATTTGGGAATGACAAGCCACTCTTGAAACAAAGAAGAAGGCATCTTCTTCAGTTTCCAGACCACAAAGCCAGGAAAAAAGGAAACTCAAACAAAAACCTCAGAAAAACAAAAGAAAAAGAAAGCGCCAAAAATCAGGCTGTCACACCTGGATATCATCATAATTATTTGAGGTTCTATCAATTGCCCAACATTAATTTGTTTACCCACCGTTTGCTATCTTTCTCAAGAGAAGCCACTAGTGAAACCTACGGCACCCGTGTCTTCTTTCTCATAGATTTGCTTGCAATCTACTTTTCCTTTGCATTTTTATTCAGATCTATTAAATCAAAAATACAAAAATAGTTTGCTGCACTTTATTTTATTTACGATCTATTATTTCAATCTACTACAAATTTCTGGCACTGTTACCCGAAAGGGATTGACAACCCGTTTAACACGTCGGGTTGCGAGGTGTTGTTTATGTTGTGTTGCTTGGTTCTCCTACTGGTTCGGTAACCTTGGTTTCATCACTGAGGGAAATACCTACCTTCATTGTGCTACATCATCCCTTCATCTTTGGGGAAATACCGACGTAGTCCTAGCACACAGGAGTTTTCTGGCGCTATAGTCAGGGAGCAATCAAAAGGAATTTCTGGCACCATTGTCGGGGAGCATCTTCAACATATACCAAGTTCCTAATCACAAATATCATCTCCTCACAATTTACATTATTTTCCATTTGCCTCTCGTTTTCCTCTCCCCCACTTCACAAAAATTTGCCATTTTATTTGCCTCTCTTTTTCCGTTCGCCGTTTTCTTGTCAGATCTATCCTTTGCTTGCAATCATGAGTGATTTTGGTATGGCACCAATAGATGATGGCACAACTCCTAAAATTGGACGTACGGGCAATCTGGATGCTAAAACCTTTATCTTGGGGCAAGGGAACGTTATGGGAAAAGAACGTATCCAAGAATTTTTCAATTGTGTTGGGAAGCTAAGTCTTGTTGATGCTTCCATACTTAAAACTACTAGATCTTATGCGGATGCTATTTTAGCACTAGTTCTGAAACTTGAAAGTAAATTTATTTGTACCCATCCTACCTCGCAAAGTTTCTTTTGAGCTCCCCGTTATAAAGAATCCTAGAGCTAAAAAGTTGTCCACTCTCGTTCTTATGAATGAGTTTGACTACATAATATGGGAAGGTAGGGAAATCTCTGACTTTTATGGTATGAATCGTGAAAAACCTGTGATAGATGAAATTCTTTACAATAGTGACTATTCTTTAAGACATTTGATTGGGGATAATAAAATCTTTGATGAGAATCTTAAAAATGAAGTCCCCATTTTAGATATAATCCATCAGGTTTTCAATAATGTTAATCAACATTATTCTTGGATTGTTGCGGGGAATCAAAAGGGTGATGATGAACACCAACTTTGCAACACTAGGGTTTCCATGGATAATATGTTTTATGTTGTGTTCACAAAACTGCATGATGGAAATACCTCTAAGAAAGTTAAGAACAAGGATGACAAGACTTAGATCCTTGCTTTATGCCTAGCTAAGGGTGTAAACTATAGCGCTTGATGTGAGGCAACCCAATGAATACATTTTATTTTTGCTTTTTGCTTACTGTTTTTGAGTGTTAGAACAATTATGCTAATGTTATGATTGTGTTTTTTATGTTTTAATAAGTGTTTGTGCCAAGTAAAGCCTTTAGGATCTTCTTGGGTGATAGTTGTTTGATCTTGCTGAAAAAATAGAAACTTTTGCGCTCGCGGAAATAATTATCATTTTTTAAAAGAGAGAGATAAAATACCCATTCCACTTGCAGTAGATCAGTATACAAATTGCACAGGTCGACATAATTTTTCAGAATTTTTAGAGTTAGGTAATTATTCGAAATAATCAGATTTCTACAGACTGTTCTGTTTTGACAGATTCTGTTTTCTTTGTGTTCTGTGCTTATTTTGATGGCTCTATGGTTTTCTTTGATGAGTTTTTGCCATAGAAAAGTTGGAATACAGTAGATATAATGCAAGAACAAAATATTAATTGGTTTGATACAACACTTATCGTAGTGATTTATTATCTTATACTAACGGATCTCACGAAGGTTTTATTCAGTTTCGTGTGATTGAAGTTTTCATGTTTTGGGTTATCTTACGATGGATGAAGGAATGAGGAGTAGAAGAGCCTAAGCTTGGGGATGGCCCGGCATCCCAAGCTATTATCAAAAAATGAGCAACCAACTAAGCTTGGGGATGCCCCCGAGTGGCATCCCCTCTTTCTTCTAACGACCATCGGTATTTTACTCGAAGCTATATTTTTATTCGTCACATACTGTGTTTTGCTTGGAGCGTCTTGTATGATATGAGTCTTTTCTTGTTCTATTATGTGTTTTGAGTCATCAATCCTTTCTGGACACACCTATTTCAGAGAGCCAAAATTATGTCATGACTTGTTAGAATTGCTCTCCATGCTTCACTTAATTCTTTTATGAGCTAGGACTTGCTCTAGTGCTTCACTTATATCTTTTTGAGCACGATGTGCTTAGTATTTTTGAAGAAATGCTCTCTTGCTTCACTTAGATTTAGTTGAGAGTTAGTAAAATTTTGAAGAAATTCTCTCTTGCTTCACTTAAATTAATTTGAGAGAAAGAAAAAATTGCTATGCTCATGATCTTCACTTATATTTGTTTGAGCTTATGAAAAGCAACACATGAAAATTAGTCCCAAAGTGATAGATATCCAAGAAGGATAAAGAAAAAAATGTCATGAAGATCATTGGACAAAATAAACTTGATTCTTAGTAATAGTTTTGAGATATGATGATGTGATATGTGAGTCATGTTGATGAGTAATCGTGCTTTAGTAAGAATATTGGTGTTAAGGTTTGTGATTCCCTATGCAAGTACGGAAGTCAATAGTCATGCAATGCAATTATATCCTACTTGTGGTGCATTATCCGGTGTTAATTATGCTTAATGCTTTCTTATGAGATTATCCGTTTCTTGGTTGATCGCTTCCCAATCTTTTGCTAGCCTTCACTTTGCACCAAGTATGATCTCTACTTGTGCATCCAAAATCCTTTAAGCCTGTTTTGCACCATGAATCCACTATATCTACCTATATGTGGTATTCTTTTGCTGTTCTAAGCAAATTTTCATCTGCCATCTCTAATTTCCAAAATAAACTTCTCTTTTGTGTGTTTGTTTCGCTCGCGGAGCGGTGAGGGCTGGCTAATATTTTCCATGCTAGATGTGTTATTCTCAAGATGAGTGTTTATTCACTTGTCATTGCACGAGAGTAAGGCAAAGGTATTAGGGATGCCCAGTCCCGAAATGCAAAAACAAATGAATTTACTTTATGTTGTCAAATAATAAATTACTTGGAAATTGTTGGTATGGAGGGTACCCGTCAATATGGTTAGCCATGGAAAGTGAAAGTTATGGTGGAGAAAGGAATAAACTTTATTTTCTATTTGGGAACCGCCTATGATATATATATGCATGGAAAGTATTGGGAACTCTAAGTCTCTTTCGTTGGTGGGATGGATACACCTCCCAAAATGTTTTTATCTCTGAGTTTTTCGCTTTGAGCTCTGGCACCTCTGTAAATCCCTACTCCCCTCTGCGAAGGGCCTTTCTTTTTTACTTTATGCAATTTTTATTTTGAAATTGAGTCTCCATCTTCTCTTATAAAAAGCACCAACTAGGAGGCAATATGATCGTACTTAAGTATTGGGTGTAGCTAATATTCGAGTGTGTTTCATGAATGGATCAATGTTTGAGCATGATGGGCTAGGGATAACTTATTTTAGCATTGATATTTTGAAAGACATGGTTGCTTGTTGATATGCTTAAGTATCTAAATTATTATGTCAAAACTAGACTATTGCTTTGAATCACATAAAAAGTCCAAATGTTCATGCTATAAAGAAAATAATATGATATGACATGTTAAACAACACTCCACATCAAAAATTCTGTTTTATCACTTACCTACTCAAGGACGAGTAGGAGTTAAGCTTGGGGATGCTGATATGTCTCAAACGTATCTATAATTTTTGATTGTTCCATGTTGTTTTATTATCAATCTTGGATGTTTTATAATCATTTTATAGTCATTTTATAACATTTTTTGGTACTAACCTATTGACATAGTGCCAAGTGTTAGTTCCTATTTTTTGGTGTTTTTTACATCACAGAAAATCAATATCAGACGGAGTCCAAATGCCACCAAACTTCACAAAGACTTTTTATGGACCAGAAGGAACATGTTGGGCCCTGGTTGCACCTGGGGGGAGTCCCGAGGAGGGGACAACCCACTAGGGGGTGCCCCCGGACCGCCTCTTTGCTCTATAAATACCCCAAAAATACCAGAACCCTAGAAGAGTCGACGAAATATTCATCCAGCCACCACAGAGACCAAAACCACCAGATCCAATCCAGACACCATCTCGGATGGGGGTCACCACCTCCATTGGTGCCTCTCTAATGATGCGTGAGTAGTTCTTTGTGGACCTTCGGGTCCGTAGTTAGTATCTAGATGGCTTTCTCCCTCTCTCGCTGAATTCTCAATACAATGGTATCTTGGAGATCCATATGACTCTTTTTGCATGTGTTTGTTAGGATCTAATGAACTTTGAGTTTATGATCAGTCATATCCTTTTATATCCATGAAAGTTATTTGAGTTTCTTTGATCTCTTATACGCATGTTATATTATAGCCTCGTCTTTCTTCTCCGATATTGGGGTTTTGTTTGGCCAACTTGATCTATTTATCTTGCAATGGGAAGAGGTGCCTGGTAGTGGGTTCGGTCTTACGGTGCTTGATCCTAGTGACAGAAAGGGAACCGACAAGTATGTATCATTGCTACTAAGGATAAAATAATGGGGTCTATCTCTACATAGATAGATCTTGTCTACATCATGTCATCATTCTTATTGCATTACTCTGTTTTTCCATGATCTTAATACACTAGATGCATGTGGGATAGCGGTCATGTGTGGAGTAATAGTAGTAGATGCAGGCAGGAGTCAGTCTACTAATCTTGGACGTGATGCCTATGTAATGATCATTGCCTAGATATCGTCATAATTATTTGAGGTTCTATCAATTGCCCAATATTAATTTGTTTACCCACCGTTTGCTATCTTTCTCGAGAGAAGCCACTAGTGAAACCTACGGCCCCCGGGTCTTCTTTCTCATATATTTGCTTGCGATCTACTTTCCCTTTGCATTTTTATTCAGATCTATTAAACCAAAAATAAAAAAATACTTTGTAGCACTTTATTTTATTTACAATCTATTTTTTCAATCTACTACAAATTTCTGGCATCGTTACTCGAAAGGGATTGACAACCCCTTTAAAACGTCAGGTTGCGAGGTGTTGTTATTTGTGTGCAGGTGTTGTTTACGTTGTGTTGCTTGGTTCTCCTACTAGTTCGATCACCTTGGTTTCATCACTGAGCAAAATACCTACCTTCGCTGTGCTACATCATCCCTTCCTCTTTGGGGAAATACCGACGTAGTCCTAGCAGACAGGAGTTTTATGGCGCTATAGTCAGGGAGCAATCAGAGATCATGCAACTTCTGGATACCGGGGGAATACCTTGTGTGCTATCAAACGTCACAACATAACTGGGTGATCATAAAGATGCTCTATAGGTATCTCCAAAGGTGTATGTTGAGTTGGCATGGATTGAGATTGGGATTTGTCAGTCCGTGTGACGAAGAGGTATCTCTAGGCCCTCTCGGTAATACAACATCACAAGAAGGTTGAAAGCAAAGTGACTAAGGATTTAGCTACGATATGGTGTATTACGGAACGAGTAATGAGACTTGCCGGTAACGAGATTGAACTAGGTATGGACATACCGGCGATCGAATCTCAGGCAAGTAACATACCGACAGACAAAGGGAACTACATATGTTGTCATAAAGGTTCGACAGATAAAGATCTTCGTAGAATATGTAGTTACGAATATGGGCATCCAGGTCCCGCTATTGGTTATTGACCGAAGAGGCGTCTCGGTCATGTCTACATCATTCTTGAACTCATAGGGTCCACACGCTTAACGTTCATTGACGATATAGTATTATATGAGTTATGTGAAATAGTGACTGAATGTTGTTTGGAGTCCCGGATGATATCACGAACATGACGAGGTGCTCCGGAATGGTCCAGAGGTAAAGATTGATATATAGGACGATACTGTTTAGTCTCCGGAAAGGTTTCAGTATGTATCGGGTATTTATCGGATCATCGGAAGGGGTTCCAGGAAGGCTACGAGGATTTAATAGGCTTATTGGGCCAACGAGGGAAGCACACCAGCCTACAAGGGGTGGGTGCGCCCCACCTCTAGGCCGCCGGCCCTAGGGAAGGAATGGGATGAGGGCTTGCCCATCCTGCCTTCCCCTCCACATGAGAGAAAGGAAAGGGGGGCGCCTCCCCTCCTGCCTTCTCACTAGGCGCCAAAGAAGGAAGGGGGCGCGGCCAGGGCAAGCCCTAGGGCTGGCTGCTGGCCCCCTTGGGGGCGCCCTACCCTGCCTCCCCTCCCCCACCTATATATATGAGAGGAGGGAGAGGGACAACACACACCATGATCCCCAAGCTGTGTGCGGTGCCCTGTCTCCCTCTAGTTCTAGTTCCTCCTCAATCCACATCCGTTGTACATGACGAAGCCCTACGGATAGTGATACGTTCATTTTGCATCATGCTTTTATGTTGATATTTATTGCATTATGGGCTATTATTACGCATTATATCACAATACTTATGCCTTTTCTCTCTTATTTTATAAGGTTTACATGAAGAGGGAGAATGCCAGAAGCTGGAGTACTGGACTGGAAAATGAGCAAATATTAGAGACCTATTCTACACAATTCTGAAAGTCCTGAAACTTCAAGGAGAATATTTTTGGAATATATAAAAAATATTGGGCAAAGAATGTACCAGAGGGGGGCCACCAGCCAGCCACAAGGGTGGAGGGCGCGCCCTACCCCCTGGACACGCCCCCCATCCTTGTGGGCCCCTAGCCGGCCTCCGATGCCCTTATTATGCTATATGGTGTGTTTTGACCTGGAAAAAATCAGAAGGAAGCTTTCGGGATGAAGTGCCGCTGTCTCGAGGCAAAACTTGGGCAGAACCAATCTAGGGCTGCGACGGAGCTGTTCTGCCGGGGAAACATCCCTCCGGGAGGGGGAAATCGAAGCCATCGTCATCACCAACGATCCTATCATCGAGAGGCGTTAATCGCCATCAACATCTTCACCAACATCATATGCTCTCAAACCCTAGTTCATCTCTTGTATCCGATCTCTGTCTCGGTACCTGTGGGTTGCTAGTAGTGTTGATTACTCCTTGTAGTTGATGCTAGTTGGTTTATCTGGTGAAGATTATATTTTCATATCCTTAATGATAATTAATACTCCTCTGATCTTGATCATGAATATGTTTTTTGAGTAGTTATGTTTGTTCCTGAGGACATGGGAGAAGTCTTGTTATAAGCAATCATGTGAATTTGGTATTCGTTCAATATTTTGATGAGATGTATGTTGTCTTTCCTCTAGTGGTGTTATGTGAACATCAACTAGATGACACTTCACCATTGTTTGGGCCTAGGGGAAGCCATTGTGAAGTAATAAGTAGATGATGGGTTTCTAGAGTGACAGAAACTTAAACCCTAGTTTATGCGTTGCTTCGTAAGGGGCTGATTTGGATCCATATGTTTCATGCTATGGTTAGGTTTACCATAGTTCTTCTTTCATAGTTGCGGATGCTTGTGAGAGGGGTTGATCATAAGTTGGAGGCTTGTCTAAGGAAGGGCAGCACCCAAGCACCGGTCCACCCACATGTCAAATTATAAAAGTAACAAACGCGAATCATATGAGCATGATGAAAACTAACTTGACAGCAATTCCCATGTGTCCTCGGGAGCGCTTTTGTAATGACCTGATAATTAAGCTATAGTAATCCTCTACTAATGAGGCCACATCGCCACTGTTACATTTGCTAATCTCGTTTAGATTCAAAATGGTTCAAATTCAAATTTAAAATTTAAGTTAAAAATAAAAGTTTTCAAATGTCAAAACTAAAATGTGCGGACTGTGGCAAATAATTCAAAAATATTATTGGTGAAGAAACCATATTTTTATTAAAGGTTTAAGTGCCTTAAAGTAAATAAAACAGTGATAATCATAATTAATTAAATGCCTTTCATGAATTATAAATTAGTAAACTATTTTATTTGGGAGTAGGACTTTTTGTGGCTGAGGCCTCAACTAAAACATTAATTTAGATATTGGTCTCATATTTTTATAAAACTAAAATATGCTAATAGTAACATAAAACAATAAAAAAACACAAACAAAAGTAAAAACAAACAAAACCCCCTCCCCTGGTGTAACATCCCAAATTTTCAATTTGGAATGTCATACATAGATCATCCTTGCATATCATATTTTATTGCATTTCGTCTCGCGATCCTCAAAATCCTAAGCAACTCAAGGACCCTCTAAGAGAGTTGGGGATTTCCCCGGTTTTCAAATTTGATTTTTATCAAATTTTGAAACAAGGATTTTGATTTTAATTGTTTTTCTCTCTCCAAAAATATTTCATATTAAAATATATGAGAGGAGATAATATGACTTCTCCAAAATAATTGAAATATGGGAGCAAAAATATTAAAATCCAATTTTGTTTTTATTTGTATTTTATTGCAATTTTATTTGAATTAGAAAAATTGAACGTTTTCAAAATGGCATTTTAGGGCCAAGAAATGTTCATCTCGTTCTAAATATTTTATTTAGATGGAGAAATTTTGTTTTGGCATTTTTAGATTTTTATTTTATTTTCTAGGATTTTTCTTAGTTTCGGCGGAATTATTTAAAAAAACGCGCCAAGGGCTAACTGGGCCGAAGCTGAGCTGCCGGCCCACCACCCGGCGCCGCCATCTCCTAGTGGGAGATCGCCGCCGCCGCGCCGCCCGAACCGTAGTCCGACTCGGACTCCGTTTCCTCGCCGTGCCCCCTCCCCCAAGGCACCGCCTCCACTCCTTAAAAGCCGACGCCCCGCTGCCCCTTGGAGACACACACCCCGCCGCTGCAAGCCGCCGCGCCGCCCTGCCACCCCTTGCCCACTGCCGCACCGCCCGTTGCCCGGAGCCGCCGCCGCCGCCTGTTGCCCGCGTCGCTGCTGCCCCACGCTGCGCCGCCCCTAGCCGGAGCCGCCGCCGTGCCGGACCTCGCCGGAGGTATAGCGCCGTTCGGTTTTTTTAGAAAACCGGATCGTTTTCGTTAAAAAAAACCTAAGTCCTTTTTTTGGTTCGCCGGTTTTTTCTGGTTTTTCTTTTTAGCGGACGTTCGTTTTAACGAACTATTTTCGTCCGTTAGTTACAGATAACGAACGCTCGTTCGTTAGCCTGTTCGTCAGTTTTCTTTTATTGGATTAATCCGCGATTATTCCTGATCGCGATTTCTGATCCAATTTTCGTTCTAGTTTATCTTTTTGCTCGTTAGTCGGAATCAGGCGATTCAAGCGCCTAGATCTTCGTCTCGAGACCCTCTTTCCGCTTAACCAACTTGCACAAGTTTTTGCTACTATAAAATTTGACCTAGGTCCAGATTAGTAAATGGATCTTGTTTCTTTCGCCGTTTGAGTTTCGTTGCTCCGTTCGATTTGATTCTTTTTGCAAACCGGAGTTCTTAAGTTGAACTTTTTGGTTAGATCTTCTTATTTGAGATTTACCCGTGTTTTCTTTGCTTGATAGCTTATGTATGCTATTGTTTGTTTGCGATAGAATTCCCGGAGTGTGAAGCGTGTTATTTGGCGTCTCTAGGTTACGCGGATCGTCGGCAAGGCAAGTAACACTTTGATCATACCCCCTTTATCACACAGTTTTTATGCATTAGTACCAATCCTCAAACATTGCATGGTTAGGATGTCATTAACATGTGGGTTGGGAAATAGTTGATGAGGTAGAACCTATTACCCTATTGCATTCAAACCCTTGGGAGTTACTCTTACGCGTTGCTTATATTGCTATGCTATGCTCGTAGACGAGGTTTGGGTGAGTGACATCCATCACAAATGTGAGATTGTTAATTAATGGTTCAACTTAAGGTGGCAACTTAAATACACATCTGGGTGGATTGAGGCACCTGGAGTGCCCAGTGTTGCCTGTATTTTTGGAAATCCCAGAGTACCCGTGTGATCTTCCTATGGATCGCCACCCAGGCTCAAAGGGAACTGATATTATTCATGCTAGAAACTTCCGTGTGCAGCCAGAGTGATAACATCGAGTAGTGGGGGCTGGCTTCCACCCCTGAGAGAGCTTGATTTACCAGAAATCCCGCCGAGTCCTAGTGGGCCTAGATTCCGCGATAAGTTCTGAGAAATGGAGGAAATGATGCATTCAAAGTTCGCAGAATTGCAGCCACAAGTTATTATGGGCTCTAGCATAGTTGAGTAAGTTACGTGAAGCTCTTGAAGAGGTGGATCAGCAGGTAGTGGGATTGTAGGTTTGGTATGGTCTGCCCGGAGTAGAGAGTTAATGTTTCCAAAAGACTGTGTCTCGGTCATCCGTTTCTCAAACACCCTGTAGTGCGAGAAAACCAATGGAGGCAGTCGAGTCTTGTGGGGAAAAGTGCGCAAACCTCTGTAGAGTGTATAAACTAATCATGGTTAGCCGTGTCCCCGGTTATGGACAAATCTTGAGTATCTAGTACTTGGATTATCCCATCTATCTCATCACTTTAAATTAATATTGTTGGGTTGATAATTACCTTAATTGGGATTGAGTTGGAGGAACCTTCTCAATGATGTTTCAACTACCATGATAGTTAAATTAAAATCTATTCCTTTGTGGTAGGGAAAAAATGGCTTTTCGCAAGACTATAACCATAGAGCTTTCCACCAGCCAAATACGCATGTAGTGATAGCATTATTCTGTTCTTGCTCTACTGTGTTATTTTACCAGCATATTCCATGTGCTGACCCATTTTCGGGCTGCAACGTATTATGTTGCAGACTTTTTAGACGAGGAGTAAGGTTCGTTAGGTCGTTGCCGTGCAGCTCAGCTATGTCGTTGGAGTTGATGGACTCACTTTATCTTCCAAGCCTTCCGCTGTTATCTATTAGATGGCCTTAAGCCATATTTATTGTAATAAGTTCTCTTTGGAGACATTCGATGTAATAAGTGTGTGATTGCTACTCTGTTATAAATCCTAGAGTATTGTGTGTGTCAGCATTACCGATCCAGGGATGACACTGAAGCACAGAGACTTGACCGTTTGAGGTCGGGTCGCTACAAGATGGTATCAGAGCACACGCTGAGTGTAGGACACGACCACTAAGCTAAAAGCAATAGATCACTATTCTCTTCTCACTTTTGACTCCTCTCCATTTTCTACTCTTTAGGATGGTGGATGCAAGGAACAAGTTTGCACAACCGGGTGAAGAAGCACCTTTTGGACGACACTTGAAGGAAGTCACTAGGTACCTGAACATAGGAATACCAAGCCTCACCAGGACCTACAATGCCACTTTACTAGAAGAGGAGCGATGGATGATTCAAGTTCAAGTTCCAGGAAGGACCTTCACGCCAGTCACTAAACCCATAGAGTTTTCCTTCGAGGCACCAACCTGGAGTTTAGGAAAGAGTATGGCAGCTCACATCACCATGGGACGCATTGGAGAAGTTTACCAAAAGGAGCTTAAAGACACTATCTACCAGATTTCTGGGTGCCGAGATGAGCAATGGGAGATGATCAGCACCCGGAAGATAGATCAATTGCAGCTTACATCCAGGAACTAAACCAGCACATTCGACGCCAGGAGAATCAGATGTGCGAAGGCATGATAGATCTGAAGAAAGCAATGACTAGGATTGCGGAACTGGAGGAAGAACTCAAGGCTACACATGAAGATTATGAGGAGGAAATCACCGTACTAGTGGATAATAATGCCGACCTAAGAATGAAGCTAGCAGTATTCATGGGAGACCCTACACCAGTAGAAGAAGACGAAGAACCCAAGGAGATTCGCCCGGAAGACTACATCATCATCAACGACACCAACTCCGACCGTAGCGATGATGACGTTGAAGACGAAGCTGGAGCAGATATCATGGAGTCTGCAACCGAGGAATATTTATAGTAGACCACCACATTAGTAGTAGTATTCCACCATGTAAATAGAGTAGTCCGAGCACTTTTGCGATAGTTCTAGACCGATTGTATGCCTTGCTTGATTGATTGAGTGAAATGATTGTGTTTGTCTCATGTGCATATGGGTAGTGCTTTCTCATTAGACCTCATTCTATTCTATTCTCTCCCCTCTAAACCCATCAGATGCCTCAGAGACATGACCCCGGATTTGCTTTCCCATCGGAGCTCACTCAGTTGATCCAGCAACAGAATACCCTGATACAGTTGTTAGTTCAGAACCAAGGAAACAACAACAACAATCCACCACTGCCACCCCCACCAGTTGACAACTTAGCCCGTTTTCTAAGATTGCAGCCGCCGGTGTTTTCCAGTAGCACCGAGCCTATAGTAGCAGATGATTGGCTCTGCAGGATTGGAAGGGAGTTAACCACTGCAGGATGTACTGATGCTGAGAAGGTGCATTTTGCCGCACATCAGTTGGATGGACCAGCAGCATCATGGTGGGAGAATTACACTATCACCTACCCCATAGCCACGGTGACATGGGACCAGTTTCAGCAAGCTTTCCGTACAGCCCATGTCTCAACTGGATTCATGGATTTGAAGAAGTGTGATTTTCGCAACCTACGCCAGGGGAACCGTACTGTAGCCCAGTATGCAGATGAGTTTAGCAAGTTATCCCGCTATGCCCCTGATGATGTGGCCACAGATGCCGCAAAGCAGGAGAAGTTTATGGAAGGGATGAATGATGAGATGAGTATGCAGTTGATGGTGGCACCATTCACCAACTACCAGGAGTTGGTAGATAAGGCTCTTATGATTGAAGGGAAGCAACAGCAGATTGAGAGCCATAAGAGGAAGTATGGACAAGGGAGGTATAACTCAGGAGCTCAGCAGAAGGCTCGCCTAACCCCGAACTCGGGAGGACTTGTTCACAACCATGGAGGCCACACCCATAATGGAGGAGAAGATAGTCTCACACCAACTAGGCGTATCAATGGGCTATGGAGATGCCCATCAATAGATATCAATGTGAGTGAGTAGGGATTGCCATGCAACTGATGCACTAGAGGTATAAGTGTATGAAAGCTCAACAAAAGAAACTAAGTGGGTGTGCATCCAACTTACTTGCTCACGAAGACCTAGGGCATTTTGAGGAAGCCCATCATTGGAATATACAAGCCAAGTTCTATAATGAAAGATTCCAACTAGTATATGAAAGTGACAACATAGGAGACTCTTTATCATGAAGATCATGGTGCTACTTTGAAGCACAAGTGTGGTAAAAGGATAGTAGCATTGCCCCTTCTCTCTTTTTCTCTCATTTTTTTATTTTTTTATTTGGACCTTCTCTTTTTTGTGGCCTCTTTTCTCTTTTTTTATTTGGGCTTCATTGGCCTCTTTTATTTATTTATTTATTTTTGTCCAGAGTCTCATCCTGACTTGTGGGGGAATCATAGTCTCCATCATCCTTTCCTCACTGGGACAATGCTCTAATAATGATGATCATCACACTTTTATTTACTTACAACTCAAGAATTACAGCTCGATACTTAGAACAAGATATGACTCTATATGAATGCCTCCAGTGGTGTACCGGGATGTGCAATGACTCATGAGTGACATCTATGGAAGAATTATGAACGGTGGCTTTGCCACAAATACGATGTCAACTACATGATCATGCAAAGCAATATGACAATGATGGAGCGTGTCATAGTAAACGGAACGGTGGAAAGTTGCATGGCAATATATCTCGGAATGGCTATGGAAATGCCATGATAGGTAGGTATGGTGGCTTTTTTGAGGAAGGTATATGGTGGGTTTATGATACCGGCGAAAGGTGCACGGTATTAGAGAGGCTAGCAATGGTGGAAGGGTGAGAGTGCGTATAATCCATGGACTCAACATTAGTCATAAAGAACACACATACTTATTGCAAAAATCTATTAGTTATTGAAACAAAGTACTACGCGCATGCTCCTAGGGGGATAGATTGGTAGGAAAAGACCATCGCTCGTCCCCGACCGCCACTCATAAGGAGGACAATCAATAAACAAATCATGCTCCGACTTCGTCACATAACGGTTCACCATACGTGCATGCTACGGGAATCACAAACTTCAACACAAGTATTTCCCAAATTCACAACTACTCAACTAGCATGACTCTAATATCACCATCTCCATATCTCAAAACGATTATCAAGTATCAAACTACTCATAGTATTCAATGCACTTTATATGATTTTTTTTATTATATCCCTCTTGGATGCCCATCATATTAGGACTAAATTCATAACCAAAGAAAATTGCCATGCTGTTCTAGGACTCTAAAAATAATATAAGTGAAGCATGAGAGTTCGTATATTTCTTCAAAATAAAACCACCTCCGTTCTCTAAAAAGATATAGGTGAAGCACTAGAGCAACAACAAACTACTCCAAAAAATATAAGTGAAAATCAATGAGTAGTCAAATAATTATGCAACTATGTGAAGACTCTCTAACATTTAAGAATTTCAGATCTTGGTATTTTATTCAAACATCAAGCAAAACAAAGGAAAATAAAATAAAATGACGCTCCAAGCAAAACACATATCATGTGGCGAATAAAAATATAGCTCCAAGTAAAGTTACCGATGAACGAAGACGAAAGAGGGGATGCCTTCCGGGGCATCCCCAAGCTTAGGCTCTTGGTTGTCCTTGAATAATGCCTTGGGGTGCCTTGGGCATCCCCAAGCTTAGGCTCTTGCCACTCCTTGTTCCATAATCCATCGAATCTTTACCCAAAACTTGAAAACTTCACAACACAAAACTTAACAGAAAACTCGTAAGCTCCGTTAGCGAAAGAAAACAAAACACCACTTCAAGGTACTGTAATGAACTCATTCTTTATTTATATTGGTGTTAAACCTACTGTATTCTAACTTATCTATGGTTTATAAACTATTTTACTAGCCATAGATTCATCAAAATAAGCAAACAACACACAAAAAACAGAATCTGTCAAAAACAAAACAGTCTGTAGTAATCTGTAGCTAACGCAAGTTCTATAACCCCAAAAATTCTAAAATAAATTGATCGACGTGAGGAATTTATCTATTGATCATATGCAAAACGAATTAACTAAATATCACTTTCCAAATAAAAATGGCTGCAATTCTCGTGAGCACTAAAGTTTCTGTTTTTTACAGCAAGATCAAAAAGACTTTCCCCAAGTCTTCCCAACGGTTCTACTTGGCACAAACACTATTTAAAAGCATAAAACCACATCTAAACAGAGGCTAGATGAATTATTTATTAATTAAACAGGAACAAAAAGCAAGGAAGAAAAATAAAGTTGGGTTGCCTCCCAACAAGCGCTAACGTTTAACGCCCCTAGCTAGGCATGATGATTTCAACGATGCTCACATAAAAGATAAGAATTGTAACATAAAGAGAGCATCATGAAGAATATGAGTCGCAAATTTAAGTCTAACCCACTTCCTATGCATAGGTATTTTGTGAGTGAACAACTTATAGGAACAATAATCAACTAGCATAGGAAGGCAAAACAAGCATAACTTCAAAACTTTAAGCACATAGAGAGAAAACTTGATATTATTGAAATTCCTACAAACATATGTTCCTCCATCATAATAATTTTAAGTAGCATCATGAATGAATTAAACAATATAACCATCACATAAAGCATTATTTTCATGATCTACAAGCATAGGAATTTTATTACTCTCCACACAAGCAAAATTCTTCTCATGAATAATAGTGGGAGCAAACTCAACAAAATAATTATCATGTGAGGCATAATCCAATTGAAAACTAAAATCATGATGACAAGTTTCACGGATATCATTATTCTTTATAGAATACAAGTCATCACAATAATCATCATAGATATCAACTTTGTTCTCATAATCAATTGGAACCTCTTCCGGAATAGTGGATTCATCACAAAATAAAGTCATGACCTATCCAAATCCACTTTCATCAATATAATCATCATAAATAGGAGGCATGCTTTCATCATAATAAATTTGCTCATCAAAACATGGGGAGAAAAAAATATCATCTTCATCAAACATAGCTTCCCCAAGCTTGTGGCTTTGCATATCATTAGCATCATGGATATTCAAGGAATTCATACTAACAACATTGCAATCATGCTCATCATTCAAATATTTAGTGCCAAACATTCTAATGCATTCTTCTTCTAGCACTTGAGCACAATTTTACTTTCCATCATACTCACGAAAGATATTAAAAAGATGAAGTGTATGAGGCAAACTCAATTCCATAATTTTTTTAGTTTTCTTTTATAAACTGAACTAGTGCTAAAACAAGAAACAAAAAGATTTGATTGCAAGATCTAAAGATATACCTTCAAGCGCTAACCTCCCCGGCAACGGCGCCAGAAAAGAGCTTGATGTCTACTACACAACCTTCTTCTTGTAGACGTTGTTGGGCCTCCAAGTGCAGAGGTTTGTAGGACTGTAGCAAATTTCCGTCAAGTGGATGACCTAAGGTTTATCAATCCGTAGGAGGCGTAGGATGAATATGGTCTCTCTCAAGCAATCCTACAACCAAATAACAAAGAGTCTCTTTTGTCCCCAACACACCCAATACAATGGTAAATTGTATAGGTGCACTAGTTCTGCGAAGAGATGGTGGTACAAGTGCAATATGGATAGTAGATAATGGTTTTTGTAATCTGATAATATAAAAACAGCAAGGTAACTAATGATAAAAGTGAGCACAAACGGTATTCCAATGCTAGGAAACAAGGCCTAGGGTTCATACTTTCACTAGTGCAAGTCCTCTCAACGATAATAACATAGTTGGATCACATAACTATCCCTCAACATGCAACAAAGAGTCACTCCAAAATCACTAATAGCGGAGAACAAACGAAGAGATTATGGTAGGGTACGAAACCACCTCAAAGTTATCCTTTCTGATCGATCTATTCAAGAGTCCGTAGTAAAATAACATGAAGCTATTCTTTCCGTTCAATCTATCATAGAGTTTGTACTAGAATAACACCTTAAGACAGATATCAACCAAAACCCTAATGTCACCTAGATACTCCAATGTCACCTCAAGTATCCATGGGTATGATTATACGATATGCATCACACAATCTCAGATTCATCTATTCAAACCAACACAAAGTACTTCAAAGATTGCCCCAAAGTTTCTACCGAAGAGTCAATATGAAAACGTGTGCCAACCCCTATGCATAGGTTCATGGGCGGAACCCGCAAGTTGATCACCAAAACATACATCAAGTGGATTAATAGAATACCCCATTGTCACCACGGGTATCCCATGCAAGACATACATCAAGTGTTCTGAAATCCTTAAAGACTCAATCCGATAAGATAACTTCAAAGGGAAAACTCAATCCATTACAAGAGAGTAGAGGGGGAGAAACATCATAAGATCCAACTATAATAGAAAAGCTCGCGATACATCAAGATCGTATCACCTCAAGAACACGAGAGAGAGAGAGATCAAACACATAGCTACTGGTACATACCCTCAGCCCCGAGGGAGAACTACTCCCTCCTCGTCATGGAGAGCACCGGGATGATGAAGATGGCCACCGGAGAGGGATTCCCCCCTCCAATAGGGTGCCGGAATGGGTCTAGATTGGTTTTCCGTGGCTACGGAGGCTTCTGGCGGTTGAACTCCCGATCTATTCTGCTCCCCGATGGTTTTAGGGTATATGGGTATATATAGGAGAAAGAAATACGTCATGGGAGCCACGAGGGGCCCACGAGGGGGGAGAGCACGGCCCCTGCCTCATGCCTTCCTCGTTGCTTCCCTTACGTACACCCCAAGTCTTCTGGATTGCTTCTGTTCCAAAAATAAGTTCCGTGAAGTTTGAGGTCAATTGGACTCCGTTTGATTTTCCTTTTTTGCGATACTCTAAAATAAGGAAAAAACAGAAACTGGCACTGGGCTCTGGGTTAATAGGTTAGTCCCAAAAATAATATTGAAGTGTATAATAAAGCCCATAAACATCCAAAACCGATAATATAATAGCATGGAACAATCAAAAATTATAGATACGTTGGAGACGTATCACCAGCCCCTCGCGCCACCGCTGTCGTGCGCGAGCCCCGCCCCGTGCCACCGACTGGGGCTACCGGCTCCGCCCGCCGTGGCCCTCATGCCCCGCTGCGGCAAGCCCCGTCGTGGACTCGGCCTTGCCCCACTTGGGCAAGTTACGGGTGCCTGCCTGTTAACCCGCCCGGCCCGCTGGCCTTGTGCCACTGGCCTCTGGGCCCCATGCGCCCTGACTTTTGTTAGAAAAAAAGATTAAAATAATAATTTTAATAAATAAATAAATAAATAACTTAATTAAATGGCTAATTAATCTCTAATTAGTTGGGTGAGACAATGACAGGAGGGCCCCACCCCTGTTAACTAGTCAAACGTTGACTGGTCAACTCGGTCCCCCTGGCCCACATGTCATCCTTTGTGTACACTTCTATGTACACAGAGCTGGGTACACGTAGCAATTTGTTATTTAATTCCGAATTAAAATAATTTCAGAATATTGTTAAAACTTTGAAAAATCGTAGAAAACAATCCGTTACTCGGATGAAAAAGTTTTATACATGAAAGTTGCTCAGAACAACGATACGAATTGGAATACACTCTCCGTTCATCTCTCACATGCCCCTAACATAGCAAACATCGAACCTTTCCCCTCCGATTTGTCTGTCCGAAAATGCCTAAATCCGGGAAAACTTTCCGGATGTTATCCCCCTTCGCCGGTATCATGTAGCATCGCGTTAGAACACCCCTAGCCCCACGTCTTACCCCATCATGCATCTGTGTTGCGTTTGTTTGCATTATATTTACTGTTTATTCTCCCTCTTCTCTCCGGTAGACCCCAAGACCGCTGTTGATGCCCCTGTGATCGACTACGTCGGCGATGACCCTTCTTCCCTTTCAGCAGAGCTTCCAGGCAAGCCCCCCCCTTGATCATCCTGATATCACCCATTCCATTCTCTCATGCTTGCATTAGATTTTTCTACTGTGATTGATTGCTCCTATTCTGATGCATAGCCTGCTTTTGTACCTGCTATTGTTACCTACTTGCTTACGCTAAACTGCTTAGTATAGGTTGGTTAATGATCCATCAGGGACCCCCACCTTTTCCTTGTCGCCCCTGCTTCATCGCCGACAAGTCGATCAATGTGATCAATGACCAGACCGACACAACACCTCACCCCCTTTAGTTGTATGACTCTGCATAGCTACTATCGAGTGCCGGAGTGATACCTCATAACACACTCCTGATGATAATTCTAAAGTGTAGCTATTCGGTCATGGTCAACGAGGGTGGTTCCTCCTTCACCATTCCCGATACGGCTCTGTCGTGAAACACCTCAAGTGTGAACCTCGAGGGTGGTTCCTCTTAAGTTCACCTTGATGATTACATTGAGTGGAATCCATCGAGGGTGATTCCTTGGGTTTTCGCCTTGATGTTTGGACACACGGTTACCTTGACCCACAATTTAATTAGATCCTAATCATGCAATGTTTGAGGATTGATCTAATGCAACAAAAACTGGGTAGTCGGAGGTATGATAAAAGTGTTACTTGCCTTGCTGATGATCCGCGAAACCTAGAGATTCAAAGTAGCAAGCGGCGCACTTCGGGTACTCTATCGCAAACAAACAAGCATACAATAAGTACTCAACTAATGCATAGGTAAAACTCAAATAAGAGATCTAACCAGAAAGTTCAACTTAAGAACTCCGGTTTGCAAAAAGAATCAAAACGAACGAAGTAACAAAAGTCAAACGGCGCAAGAAACAAGCTCTGTTTACTAATCTAGATCTAGGTCAAATTTTACATAAGCAAAAACTTGTTTGAGTTGGTTAAATGGAAATAGGGTTTCGAGAAGAAACTCCAGGCGCTTGAATCGCCTGATTCCGATAAACAAGCGAAAAGTTATACTAGAACGATAATCGCGGAAAATCCAAGAAAAAGAAAAACGACGAACAGATTAACGAACGAATGTTCGTTTTCTGTAACTAAATGGTGAACGCATTCGTTAAAACGAACCAACGAGCGAACGCTCGCTAAATAAACTAAACCGGAAAATAAACCGATCTAATAAAAAACAAATCTAAAAAAACCGAACGGTTTTCTAGGGAAAACCGGCGGCGGCGGCGGGGTCAACCTCCGGCGAGGTGGCGGGGTCCGGTGGGGGGGCGGCGGCGACTCCGGCGTGCGGCGGCGCGGCGTGGGGCGGCGGCGTCCAGCGGCGGCAGCGGCACGCGGCGGCGGCGGCGGCTTGGGGCGGCTAGGGTTAGGGTTAGGCGTGGGGTGGGCTTACGGGCTCGGGGTCGGCTCCTTATAAAGGCCGGCCCGAAGAGTCCTGGCCGAAACTGGCTCTAAGTCGGTTGCACATTTTTTTAAATAATTACGCGCAGAAAAGCAAATAAAAGAAATACTAAACGGACTCCAAAAATCCCTGTATCTCTCAGCGGTATATCAGCCATCTCTGCATGGCACTTCTTCAACTGGGAAACGTGGAATACGTCGTGAACTCCTGACAATCCTTCGGGCAATTCCAACTTGTAGGCTACTTCTCCCATACGCTCCAAAACCTTGTATGGTCCTACAAAATGTGGCGCTAATTTTCCCTTAACTCCAAAATGCTTAACTCCTCGAAGTGGAGATACTCAAAGATAAACTCGGTCTCCGACTTCGTAAACTGTCTCCTTGCGTTTAGAATCTGCGTAGCTCTTCTGCCTGGACTGGGCTACCTTGAGCCTATCGCAAATCGATTTCACCTTCTATTCAGACTCCTTAATCAAATCCGGTCCAAACAACTGGCGGTCTCCAACTTCATCCCACGACAATGGGGTCATGCACCTCCTTCCGTACAAGGCTTCGAAAGGGCCATTTTCAAACTGGATTGATACCTGTTGTTGTAAGAGAACTCTGCATAAGGAAAATTGTTGTCCCAACTAGATCTGTAATCTAGCGCACAAGCTCTCAGCATATCCTCCAAAATCTGATTGACCCTCTTGGCCTGTGCATCTGTCTGTGGATGAAAAGCTGTACTGAACTCTAGCCTAGTACCCAAAGTTTCGTGCAACTGATTCCAGAACATTGAGGTAAACTGGGTTCCTCTATCTGATACAATACTCCTTGGAACTCCATGCAGACATACGATCCTGGTCATGTATATCTTTGCCAACATAGCACTGGTGTAGGTAGTCTTCACTGGGATGAAATGAGCTACCTTTGTCAAACAATCGACTACAACCCAAATCGAGTTCTGGGCAATCCCGTAATAAAATCCATGCCTAGCTTATCCCACTTCCATTCAGGTATCGGCAATGGCTGTAACAATCCTACTGGCTTCTGATGCTCTGCCTTTACTCTCTGACATACATCACAAATTGCTACATACTCCGCAATATCCTTCTTCATTCCGGTCCACCATAAAGTATCCTTCAAATCCAAATACATCTTGGTATTTCCTGGGTGAATCGAATATGGTGAATCATGGGCCTCCTACAGAATTAACTTCCTGATCTCCGGGTCATTAGGCACATAAACACGATCTTCAAACCATAGGGTATCGTCCTCATCCTCATGAAATCCTTTAACTTTTCCTTTGCTCATCTTCTCCTTTATAGAGACAACCTCCTTGTCAGTCTTCTGAGCTTCTCTAATCATATCCATCAAGGTAGACTGAATCTCCAATGCTGCTACATAGCCTCTCGGAACTATCTCCAAACATAGCTCATGAAGGTCCTCGGCTAACTCCTTCGGCAAATCTCTCG
Source organism: Triticum aestivum (assembly GCF_018294505.1). NCBI lineage: Eukaryota > Viridiplantae > Streptophyta > Magnoliopsida > Poales > Poaceae > Triticum > Triticum aestivum. The sequence goes on from NC_057800.1 coordinate 245,126,173, forward strand.
TCATTAGGGTGTTGACATGGCTTTTACGGCTCAGCACATCGTCTACTATGTTAGCCATTCCGGGATGATAATGCAATCTCATGTCATAATCCTTGATGAGCTCTAACCATCTCCTTCGCCTGAGATTCAACTCCTTCTGCGTGAAAATATACTTCAAACTCTTGTGATCCATGTACACTTCACAACGGTTTCCAATGAGGAAATGTCTCCGAGTCTTTAAGGCATGCACTACGGCTACTAACTCCAAATCATGCGTGGCATAATTCAACTCATGAGGCTTAAGCTGTCGTGAGGCATATGAAACAACTCTTCCCTCCTGCATAAGCACTGCTCCAAGTCCTCGACGTGAAGCGTCACAATACACCTCATAATCTTGGTGGTGTAACCAAACGTTTCTTCAACTCCTGGAAACTGGCCTCACATTCCTCAGTCCATATAAACTTGGTATCCTTCTTTAACAACTCCATCATAGGCTTCGCAATCTTTGAGAAATTTTCAATAAATCTCCGGTAGTATCCTGCAAGTCCAAGAAAACTCCGGATTTCTCCAACTGTTGTTGGGGCTTCCCAATTTGTCACAGTGACAACCTTGGTGGGATCTATTGCTATACCTTCTCCGGATATAACGTTCCGAGGAATCCAACTTCCTTCAACCAAAACTCACATTTGCTAAACTTGGCATATAACTGATGTTCTCTGAGCTTCTCAAGTACAAACGCAAATGCTCCTTATGCTCCTCTTCATTCTTCGAGTAATACAGAATATCATCAATGAACACTACAACGAACTTATGTAAAAACTCCATAAACACTTTGTTCATCATGTTCATAAAATAGGCAGGTGCGTTAGTCAGACCAAATGACATAACGGTGTACTCGTACAGCCCATACCTGGTGGTAAAAGCCGTCTTAGGTATATCCTATTCTCGAATCTTCAACTGATGGTATCCTGATCGCAGATCGATATTGGAAAACACCTTAGCTCCTTGCAATCGATCGAACAGATCATTGATCATCGGTAGTGGGTACTTGTTCTTGATTGTTACTTCATTCAATCCTCGATAATCAACAACCATCTTTAACGATCCATCCTTCTTTTCCACTAGAAGTACCAGCGATCCCCAAGGCGAAGAACTTGGGCGAATATAACCTTTATCAAGTAACTCTTTAATCTGCTTCTTAATCTCCTCCAAATCTTTTGCGAGCATCATGTATGGTCTCTTAGATATTGGCCCTGTGCCTGGCAAAAGTTCAATCAAAAACTCAATATCTCTATCCGGTGGCATGCCTGGCAACTCCTCGGGAAATACGTCAGGAAAATCCTTCACCACTGGTACTTCCTCCTGCACAACTCCTGATAAGGAATTTACTTGAGTCCTCTTCGGCACATGCCGGGATACATACTTGATTCTTCTTCCTTCTGGCGTTGTAAGCAAAATTGACTTACTGGCGCATTCAATGTTCCCTTCATACTTCGATAACCAATCCATGCCTAATATCACATCCAATCCTTGAGATTCTAATACTATTAGGTTCGAGGGAAATACATAGTTACCAATCCTTAATGGTAACCGATCACACCATAGACTAGCCATATACTCTGCTCCAGGCGAGGTTACTAACATGGGTGACCCAAGGGCTTGGGTTGGCAGTTTATTCTTATCCACAAATCCCCTTGAGATGTATGAATGCGATGCACCAGTATTAAAAAGAACGAGTGCAGTAAATGACTTAACCCAAAACTTACCTATTACTACATCTGGCTGAGCTTCAACCTCCTCCACGTTTACGTGATTCACCTGTCCCCTATTGAAAGGGTTCGGTTTCTTACCAGAGCTTCCATTGCCATTTCCATTCTAGGATTCAGGACATTCATTGGCATAATGTCCGGTCTTCTGACACTTAAAGCAAGTGACTTGGCTTAGGTCTCTCTTGGACGGTGTTGATGGGTTGGTATGGTTCTGGCCGTTGCTTCCTCCATTCCCATTACCATTCTTGGGGCCATTATGATTATGCGAACTTCCTCCCCCATGGGTATGCTAAAAAGGTCCTCCCGGTTTAGGGGTAAAATGCGGCTTCTGCTGAGCTCCAGAATTGTACTTCCCTTGTCCATACTTCCTCTTATGGTTTTCAATCTGCTGCTGCTTCCCTTCAATCATAAGAGCACGATCTACCAACTCCTGGTAGTTGTTGAAGCTGGCCACCATCAACTGCATGCTCAACTCATCATTCAGTCCCTCCAGATACTTCTCCTGCTTAGCCGCATCTGTAGCGACGTCATCTGGGGCATAACGTGCTAGCTTACTAAAGTCATCCACATACTGGCCGACTGTCCGTCCTCCTTGGCGCAAGTTGCAAAACTCACGCCTCTTCATGGCCATAGCTCCTGCTGAAACATGGGCAGTACGGAAAGCCTGCTGAAACTGGTCCCACGTGACAGTGTCGATAGGATAAGTGGCTGTGAAATTCTCCCACCATGATGCTGCAGGTCCATCCAACTGATGTGCGGCAAACTTCACCTTTTCCGCATTTGTGCATCCTGCCGTGGTCAACTCCCTTGCTGTCTTGCAGAGCCAATCATATGCTACCATAGGCTCGGTGCTACTGGAGAACACCAGCGGATTCAGACTAAGAAAACGGGTTAAGTGATCAACAGGTGGTGGTGGTGGTGGGTTTTTGTTGTTGTTCCCCTGATTTTGATTCTGGACTAGCAACTGCATCAACGTATTCTGCTGCTGGATCAACTGCGTGAGCTCCGGTGGGAAGGTAAATCCGGGGTCACGTCTCGGAGGCATCTGATGGGTTTAGAAAAGATGAGATTTAAGAATAGAGAGGGGTCTAGAGAGAAAACACTACCCGTATGCACATGAGGCAAATGCACACAAAATCACTTCATTCAATCAAACAAGGGCATACAATCGGTCTAACTATCGAAAAAGTGCTCGGACTACTCTATTTACATGGTGGAATACTACTACTGATGGGGTGGTCTACTAGAAATATTCTTCGGTTCTAGACTCCATGATATCTTTTCTAGCTTCATCAACATAGTCATCATCACTATCATCTGGGTCCGAGTCGGTGTCGTCGATGATGATGTAGTCTTCTGGGCAAATCTCCTTGGGTTCTTCGTCTTCTTCTACTGGTGTAGGGTCTCCCATAAATATTCCGATCTTCTTGATCAGGTCGTCATTCTTCTCCACTAATACTTCAATTTCCTCCATATAATCTTCACGTGTAGCCTTGAGTTCTTCTTCCAGCTTCATGATTCTTGTCCTCGCCTTCTTCAGATCTATCATGTCTACGCACATCTGGTTCTCCTGACAGTGAATGTGCTGGTTTAACTCCTGGATAAAAGCTGCGATTGATCTATCCTTCTTGGTGATGATCATCTCCAAGTGCTCATCTCGGCGCCCAAAAATCTGGTAGATAGTATCCTTGAGGTCATTACGGTAAACTTCTCCAATACGTCCCATGGCGATGTGAGCTGCCATGCTCTTTCCTAGACTCCAGGTTGGTGCATCAAAGGAAAACTCTATGGGCTCAGTGACAGGCATGAACGTCCTTCCTGGAACTTGAACTTGAATCATCCAGCGCTCCTCCTTGGGTAAAGTGGCGTTGTAGGTTCTGCTGAAGCTTGGTACTCCGATGTTCAGATATCTAGTGACTTCCTTCAAGTGGCGTCCAAAGGGTGTATCTTCATCTGGTTTTGTAAACTTGTTCCTTGCATCCGCCATCCTAAAACAGTAGAAAAGATGAGGAGTCAGAAATGAGAAGAGTGAGTAGTGATCTAGGGCTTTAGCTCAGTGGTCGTGTCCTACAGTAAGCGTGTGCTCTGATACCATCTTGTAGCGACCAGACCTCAACCAGTCTGATCTCTGTGCATTAGTGTCATCCCTGGATCGGTAATGCTGACACGCACAGTACTTGAAGGATTTATAACAGAGTGACAATCACACACTTATTACATCGAATGTCTCAAAAGAGAACTTATTACAATAAATATGGCTTAAGGCCATCTAATAATGATAACATTGGAAGGCTTGGAGGATAAGTGAGTCCATCAACTCCAACGGCATCACTAAGCATAGAACCACGACCTAAAGGCACCTTACTCGTTGTCTGAAAAGTCCGCAACATGAACGTTGCAGCCCGAAAATGGGTCAGCACATGGAATATGCTGGCAATGTAACACATAGAGAGTAATGGAAGAATAAAGCTATACTACATGCATATATGGCTGGTGGAAAGCTCTATGGTTACAGTTTTGCGTAAAGCCAATTTTTCCTACTGCAAAGGAATAAATTTTATTTAACTATCAAGGTGGTTGTTAAACATTGAGAGTGTAGACACCCTCTCAATCCCAATTAAGCATCATCATTAAAACCCAACAATATTAATTAGAGTAACATGATGAGATTCACATGATAATCCAAGTACTAGATACTCAAGTTGTCCATAACCGGGGACATGGCTAACCATGATTAGTTTATAAACTCTGCAGAGGTTTGCACACTTTTCCCCACAAGACTCGATCTCCTCCGTTGGGATTCTCGCACTACATGATGTTTGAGAAACGGATGACCGAGACATAGTCTTTTAGAAGCGCTAGCACCTTACGAATAGGTAGATCGTACCAACCTACATCCCCTACATCTGCTAGTCTACCACTAAAAGAGTTCGCACGACTTAGTCAACTATGCTAGAGCCCATAGTAGCTTGTGGCTGCACACGGAAGTTTCTAGTATGAATAATCTCATGATCCCTTTGAGCCTGGGTGGCGGTCCATAAAGAAAAGCAGACAATCGCTGGAATACCCAGGTGCCTCAATCCACCCAGATGTGTGTTTAAGTTGCCACCTTAGATAAACCATTAATTTAACAATCTCACATCTGTCATGGATACACTCACCCAATCCACGTCTACTAGCATAGCATGGCAATATAAGCAATGCGTAGAAGTAACTCCCAAAGGTTTGATAATAAAATAGGTAATAGGTACTACCTCATCTACTTCCCAAAACCCACAATTTAATTAGATCCTAATCATGCAATGTTTGAGGATTGATCTAATGCAATAAAAACTAGGTAGTAGGAGGTATGATCAAAGTGTTACTTGCCTTGCTGATGATCCATGAAACCTAGAGATTCAAAGTAGCAAGCGGCGCACTCCGGGTACTCTATCGCAAACAAACGAGCATAGAATAAGTACTCAACTAATGCATGGGTAAAACTCGAATAAGATATCTAACCAGAAAGTTCGACTTAAGAACTCCGGTTTACAAAAAGAATCAAAACGAACGAAGCAACGAAAGTCAAACGGCGAAAGGAACAAGCTTTGTTTACCAATCTGGGTCTAGGTCAAATTTCACAGAAGCAAAAACTTGTTTGAGTTGGTTAAACGGAAAGAGGGTTTCGAGACGAAACTCCAGGCGCTTGAATCGCCTGATTCCGATAAACGAGCGAAAAGTTATACTAGAACGAAAATCGGATATGAAATCGCGATCAGAAATAATCGCGGAAAATCCAAGAAAAAGAAAAACGATGAACAGATTAACGACCAAACATTCGTTTTCTATAACTAAATGGTGAACGCGTTCGTCAAAAGGAATGAACGAGTGAACGCTCGCTAAATAAACTAAACCGGAAAATAAACAGATCTAATAAAAAATCGGATCTGAAAAATCGAACGGTTTTCTAGGGAAAACCAGCGGCGGTGGCGGGGTTAACCTCCGGCGAGGCGACGGGGTCCGGTGGCGGGGCGGTGGCGACTCTGGCGTGCGGCGGCGCGGCGTGGGGCGGCGGCGTCCGGCGGCAGCGACGTGGGGCGGCGGGGCGGCAGGGCGGCGGCGTCCGGCGGCGGCGGCTTGGGGCGGCTAGGGTTAGGGTTAGGCACGGGGTGGGCATACGGGCTCGGGGTTGGCTCCTTATAAAGGCCGGCCCGAAGAGTCCTGGCCGAAACCGGCTCTAAGTCGGTTGCGCGTTTTTTTAATAATTACGCGCAGAAAAACAAATAAAAGAAATACTAAACAGACTCCAAAAATCCCAAAATATGTTTTCCCAGACTTCTAAAATCAAGCCGAACAGGATGAACATTTATTTCGGGCCTAAATGCAATTTTGAAAAACACACATTTTTCCTAAATTCAAATAAAATAGCAAATAACTCCAGAATAAAATCTTATTTGATTTTTTTATTAAATCCTCATTATTTCTTTATTTTGGGAAAGTCATTTTATTCCCTCTCTCATTTTTTATAAAAGAAATAATTGAAGATAAAATAAATAAAATCAACGGATCCTATTTTCAAAATTTGAGAAAACTCAAATATGAAAATAAAGAAATCCCCAACTCTCTCTGAGGGTCCTTGAGTTGCGTAGAATTTCTAGGATCAAACCAAAAGCAAATAAAATATGATATGCAATGATGATCTAATGTATAACATTCCAAATTGAAAATTTGGGATGTTACATGTTGATTTTTCGAGGCCGAGCATTGACCAGAAAAGTGTGTCCGGCCAAAGTAATCAAGTGTGTTGGAAAACGCGGTGCACTCCTATAGGGAATATTATCTATTAATAGCCGTGTCCATGGCAACGGACGTTCAGACTTATATCCTGATCTATTATAACTAGAAATGGATACTTGAGATATGTGGCTCCGGGATTGCTTTCTTGCAGGGAGTCGAGGAAGGATCCTTTGGCATTAATGCTACAACATGTTTGTTAACTATAATATGCTATTCTTTACTCTTCTAAAGGCTGCAAGACACTAGGATCTGCTTGAAGATGCTAGACCTCGATGGGCTAGGCCTTCCCCCTATTCTGGCATTCCGCAGTTCAGTCCACAGGCACAACCCTTCCATTTGATACCAATGCATACTTAGTTTAGATCTGATGCTTGCGAGTACTTTGGATGAGTACTCAAGGTTGCTTTGCTCCCCCTTTCCCCCTTCTTTCTTCTTTCTGGCTGTTGCAACCAGATGGTGGATCCCAGGGGCCAGATGCCACCCCGACGACTACTACTACCCTGAGGGTGCCTACTACTACGTGGAGCCCGCTGACGACGAGGAGTAGTTAGGAAGTCCCAGGCGGTAGGCCTTGCCTCTTAGATCATTGATGTTTATGCTAGCCTTCTTAAGAAAAACTTGTTTAACTTATGTCTGTACTCAGATATTGTTGCTTCCGCTGACTCGCTTATGTATCCATCTATGTATTCGAGCCCTCGACGCCCCTGGCTTGTAATATGAAGCTTGTATGACTTTCATTTGTGTTTAGTGTTGTGTTGTGATATCTTCCCCTGAGTCCATATTCTTGATCGTACACATTTGCGTGTATGATTAGTGTATGATTGAATCGGGGGCGTCATAGCTTTTCTTTATATAAGAGTTCGTCCAGGCTTGTCCTTTGATACAAAAAGGATTGGGCCACCTTGCTACACCTTGTTTACTTTTGTTACTAGCCCACCACGGCATCACGACCATAAGCTTTGCAGGCGAAGACCACATTTCGTGAGGATAAGATGTACCAGTTGTCTCCCTTTGAATTTGTCCCTTCCCGCCTACATTTTGGGGGAAGAGGACCAAGGCCACTATAAGTATAGCCCAACCACCACCATACAAGGGGACGTATCATTCAGATCATCCTCTCCCTCACCAGCTCAAGAACACACCTCCTGTGGTTGTTCTTCCACTATACTAGTTCATCCTCAGCCCACCTCGAGACTAATTCGCCACAAAGCAGGAGTAGGGTTTTACCCATGAACCTGGGTAAACTACCTTGTCCCGTTTCCTTCCAGTTCATCGAGCTAGGCCTCGAGAGCGATGAGTAGGCAGACTAGGGAGGTTGAGTTCTTCGCACGCACCCTAGAGTTTGAATCTACCCAGGGTCTGTGGAGCCCAGAATTTGACATTTGGCGCGCCACGCAGGGGTGCGTCGGAGCCTCTCTTCCTCCAGTCGATTCGCCATCATTTCGCCGTTCCCATGGCCGACGCTTGTCGAGTTTGTGCTGAGTGCCGGGTCGCCCGTGTCGCCCAGAGGACGCCTGCAGGCGACGGTGCTCCCCGCAGTTCCCCATCGCCTACGGCCAACACTGCCACCGGCCCCGCGACCCATGAGCAGCAAGCTTCGTCGATGCAGCCTTCTGTGCGGCGCGATGGGCGCACCGCCACCCTGTCGCTGTGCCTGGCGGCCGCTCCATCATCTCATGCCAACTGAGGGAGTTCTGGATTAGGGGGTCTCAGGACAGCCGGACTATATCCATTGGCCAGACTGTTGGACTATGAAGATACAAGATTGAAGACTTCGTCTCGTGTCCGGATGGGACTTTACCTGGTGTGGAAGGCAAGCTAGGCAATACGGACATGTATATCTCCTCCTTTGGAACCGACCTTGTGTAACCCTAGCCCCCTCCGGTGTCTATATAAACCGAAGGGTTTTAATCCGTAGGACAACATACAATCATACCATAGGCCAGCTTCTAGGGTTTAGCCTCTCTGATCTCGGGGTAGATCAACTCTTGTAATACTCATATCATCAAGAACAATCAAGCAGGACGTAGGGTTTTACCTCCATTAAGAGGGCCCGAACCTGGGTAAACATCGTGTCCCCTGCCTCCTGTTACCATCCGCCTTAGACGCACAGTTCGGGACTCCCTACCCGAGATCCGCCGGTTTCGACACAGACATTGGTGCTTTCATTAAGAGTTCCAATGTGTCGTCACCATAAGGCTTGATGGCTCCTTCGATCATCGCTAACGATGCGTTCCAGGGTGAGGCTTTCCTCCCCGAACATATCTTCGTATTCGGCGGCTTTCCACTACGGGCCAATTCGCTTGGCCATTTGGAGCAAATTGAGAGCTACGCCCCTGGCCATCAGGTCAGATTTGGAAACTTGAATTACACGGCCGATATCCGGGGAGACTTGATCTTCGACGGATTCAAGCCCATGCCGGACGTGCCGCGCAGTCATGACGAGCAAGACATAACTCTACCGTCGGACAATGTTCGGGAGATCGCATCCGCAGCTACTCCGGCCTTTAATCCGGAGCAAGTCGCGCCATCCGAGAGCCAAGGGATGGACCCCGCCATGGAGGCCGCACTCTCAATGGCGATAGAGCCGGACACTGACTTCACCTCGTACGAGAGCCGCGTCGCCGAACCACTGGATTTATCCCCGGCCACGGACTCCGAGCGCCTACATCTGTGCCTGTCCAAACTGACGAGGCACCGATCATGGAGTTCACCTCCGCGGATATCTTTTAGCACTCACCTTACAGAGATGTGATAAATTCATTAAGCTCTCTCTCCCTGTCAGGAGAACCCTGGCCGAACTATGTCCGGCTAGAATGGGATGCGGACGACGAAGAAATTCTCTGCCCACCCACCACCCACTTAGTAGCCACTGTCGACGACTTAACCTATATGCTCGACTTCGACTCCGAAGACATCAACGGTATGGACTACGATGCAGGAGACGAACCGGAACCACCGCTCACAGGGCGCTGGACCGCTACTTCATCACATGACGTATACATGGTGGACACCCCCAACGAAGCCAATGGCGATGAGAAAGCAAAGGATGACCCCTCTAAGAAGCAACCCAAGCGCCGACGTCAGCAGCCCCGCTCTAAATCCCGCCATAGCAAAAAGAGCAATAATAATAGTCCACGCGACTCCGGAAGAGACGACAACCGCACCACCCCAGTGGCAGAAAATGATCAAGATGCAAACTGCAAACATAGTACGGATCTGACGTCCGAACACAATGATGCCAAAGATAAGCCTCATCAATCCCCGTCTAGGGAAGAAAACAGTCCGGACAAAGATGCACCCATCATCCCAGAAACACACTTGGAGCAAGAGAACCTCCGCAGAAGGCTTACTGCCACATCGAGAAGCCTGAAGAAACAGAAGCAAAGGCTCAAGGTCGCACAAGATACACTCAACAGCAAGTGGAACATAGTAACAAAGTATGGTGGAAGTTACCATCCAAATAGCTATCCAAAGCGCAAGCTATTACCGGAATTCGACGATGACGCCTTAGAGCCCATAGAGCCGAAAAGTGATACGGCCAACCGGCCAGATCCACCACCCTTTGAATGCGATAGAGCGTCTAACAGAGTCACACATAAGTCAACGCACGTTCTACGTGAGAACTTGCGTCAAAAATCCAGTGCGAACAGATCTATCTATGGATCTAGGAAGCGCACTACGGTACACAACCAACACCGAATACTACAACCATCCGAACACTATGGCGCATCCCAATACAGGGGTGCCGCACACCCACTATGTTTCACTGATGAGGTGCTGGATCACGAATTCCTAGAGGGATTCAAACCGGTGAACATAGAGGCGTACGACGAAACCACAGACCTGGGAGTTTGGATAGAGGACTTCATCCTCCATATTCATATGGCTCGTGGAGATGATCTCCATGCATTAAATACTTGCCCCTCAAGCTTAAAGGGCCAGCTAGGCACTGGCTGAAAAGCCTCCCCGAAAACTCAATTAGAAGTTGGCAGGAGCTCGAGGACGCTTTCCGGGCCAATTTTCAAGGGACTTATGTCCGACCTCCGGATGCAGACGATTTAAGTCATATAATCCAACAATCAGGAGAGTCCGCCCGAAAGCTCTGGAACAGGTTCCTCACCAAGAAGAACCGAATAGTCGGCTATCCGGACGCCGAAGCCTTAGCAGCTTTTAAACACAGTGTCCGAGACGAATGGCTCGCCGGACACCTCGGTTAAGAAAAACCGAGAACAATGGCAGCCCTAACAAGCCTCATGACCCGCTTTTGCGCGGGCGAGGACAGCTAGTTGGCCCGTAGCAACACCAGCGACCCAAGCACATCTGAAGTAAGGGATGGCAATGGTAAATAAGCATCGAAATAAAGAAGGTAGCCCAGATAACACGGCGGTAAACGCCGGATTCAGGGGCTCCCGACCAGGTCAGCAAAAAAAGCCTTTCAAAGGCAGCAGAGAAGGACAATCTGGCCTAAACAAAATTCTTGACAAACTCTGTCAGATTCAGGGCACCCCAGACAAACCTGCAAATCATACCCACATAGAACGTTGGGTTTTCAAGCAGGCTGGTAAGATAAATGCCGAACACAAAGGGGAAGAGACACCAAGCCAAGACGAGGATGAACATCGCCAGCAAAGCGCTGGAGGACAGAAAAAGTTACCACCAGAGCTTAAAATAGTAAACGTGATCCATGTGACAAAGAGGAGAAGCAATCACGCACTTCGATGCACATCCGTCATAGAGCCCGTCACCCCTAGGTCCAACCCCTGGTTGGCCGGCCCGATCACTTTTGATCGTAGGGATCTCGATACACGTATCTGGCATGAAGGACTGATGGCCTTGGTGTTAGACCCAATAATAAATGGGTACCATTTCACAAGGGTCCTCATGGACGGCGGCAGTGATCTAAATATGATATATCAGGACACAGTCCGCAAAATGGGGATAGACCCGACACAAATAAGCCACAGTAATACTACCTTCAAGGGAGTAATACCAGGCCAAGAGGCCCACTGCACGGGCTCTCTACTACTAGAGGTGGTATTCGGTTCTCCCGATAACTTCCGAAGTGAAACGTTAACTTTTCACATCGATCCATTCTGAAGTGATTTTCAAGCACTACTCGGAAGGGCGGCTTTCGCTCGTTTTAACGCAATACCGCATTATGATTTTCTCAAGATCAAGATGCCCGGTCCACGAGGCGTCATTATAGTTAGCGGAAACACCAACCGTTCTTTACGTACCGAAGAGGACGCGGCGGCTCTAACAGCCGCACACTAGATGGCCTCACCAACTAGAAAAAATGGCAGGTCGTCAAGACCACGGACACGGTTAGACGAGTCTGGCGTTCCATCATACATGCATGAGATTGGTTTTCGAACCCTCATAAAACGATACCAGGGGCTTCCCGCGTGTAATCAGGGCCAGCCCGGCTCAACTAGGCCTCTCTGGAATTTTGATAATTCATTCTTATTTTTGGCACGGCAACTTTCACCTAAGTTCTTTCCTTTTGCAGGTGACAATCGTGCTACACCTGTCCAGGACACGGCACAACAGAGACACAGGCGCAGACGTGCAGCAGGGACCCGCCCAAAGGTTTCTTTTTAGATTAAGGCCCTGCATAATCCTTTTTTACTATCTCTTGTTGCTCACATCCTCCGGATACTCCACTCAACCGAGAAGGATGCCGATGTTATTGGCATGTGGCCACGCCAGGATTTTGCACGTACCTGGACACATGGGGTTTCTTATAAAGGGCATTGTTTAGCCTGGTATATGTTATAAAGACCAAACACCTTAGGGAGTGTTCGGCGTCACGAGTTTGGCCCTATATGCATCAGCTCCGAATCATGTCTTTGGTCAAATGTTGGGTTTGCCCGGCTCCCACGTTTTGGTACCTTACGTTCCGTTATATCGGCTAAGGTAGCACTGGGAGAACTACTGCGATTGTGCCCTGGTTCATTCGGATGAGCACCTCAGTAGAGAAAGCCAAAAACTGACTGTCATGATATAGCGAGGAACTGGTTAACCACTCGATGACTAATCAGAATCTTCGGGATTCCTCCGTATTAACGAAGGGCCGTTTCTCGGTCATGTACATACGCTCCTCGTATTTGGACGAGCACAGAAGTACAAAGGGCTATATAGTAGCTTGTGGCTATCAAACTCATATGGCTAAGTGAAAGTGTTCAAGCAATATAGTCCGATTGCCTCGTTTGCTACGCTATCACCTCCTTAACGGACCAAGACGTTGGATCAAGTGTGGATATGCATCTTTTGTGAACACCCCCACATTATATGCGTGGGGGCGGAAGCCGACGACTACAAACTTTCAGGTTATATACATATATACATAAACGGCCGCACAGGAGGCATCATAGTACTTTCGGGCAAAAGTATAAATACAGCCTTGACTAATTCAGAAAAACATTGTTTGTACAATGGGACTACATGTCACTAGAAAATAATATTCTTCGAGCACTGAGCCTCTATCGAACGAGCGCCTTCAAGGACTTCTTCAAAGTAGTGCTCAACAGCCACTCGGCCTATGGCCGAACCCTGTGCCGCAACAGTGGTGGCCACCATCTCCGCCCAGTATGTTTTGACATGGGCAAGGGCCATCCGTGCACCTTCTATGCACGTCGATCTCTTTACAGCATCAATGCGTGGCACAACATCAAGGAATTGTTGCACTAAGCTAAAGTAGCTATTCGGCCTTGGCCCTCCCGGCTACAGGTGATCGACAATGGACCTCATGGCAAGTACGGACAACCTATGGAGCTCGGCCCAACCGGTCAATCGCTCATTCAGCAGCAGCGGACGGACTGGAGCGTGAAACTGTGACCAGAACAACTTTTCCACTTTGGGATCTTTCTGATCCTTGAAGTACTCGGCTGCATCAGCAGCACTTGCAGCCAAATCCATGTACGCGTCCGCAGAACTCCATATCTGGTCCAGAGGAGCATACTTCGGATCTCCGAACTTAGTATGCAACAAGAAGGGCTTCCCATACATGATATCTGCAGCTTGATTCAGCTCCTCCTTCGTCGCTCTAATTTTGGAGAGGTTTCCTTGGCAGCCACCCGGGCCTTCTCCAGGTCGGTCGCCTTTGCCCGGTTTTCTTCTTCAAGAAGCCGGTAACGGTCAACAGCATCTTTTAACTCTACAGCCATCTTGGCTATTTTTTCCTTGCTCTCACAATGCGCGGCCTGTTTGGCCCTTAAGTCTTCGGCCGCCTTTAAAGCGGCCGCATTGCTACTCCTTGATTGCTCCTTGGCTTGGGAAAGCTCCGCCCGAAGGGTCTCCACGGTGGCAGCTCCATCTGCAGTCACACCATATTAAAGATACTGGCATCATGCTGCTCTTATTATGTGACGATCACCAGAAAAATCACTCACCTTGTGCCACGTCAAGCCGCTTGTTGACAAGCACGATGTCAGCATCTGCCGCATCCAGTTACCGCTTTAGTTCGGCAAACCCATCAGTCCGGCCAGCCACCGGAGCTTCAACCACCTGCACAAAAAGGCGGTCTGGTTATTACCTGGGACTATGATCCCCTGTTTGTCGCTGTTCTCGACGACAACCAGAGTCTCAGGGGCTACTATCTGCATGGGCATACCTAACGTATGCGGTACTGTTAAAGGCATACATTATTTCACGTACCTCGAAGCTTTTCAGCAGACTCATAAAAGCTTCATGCAAACCGCTTTCAGCGGATGAAATCCTTTCAATTACCGTACCCATTAGCGTACGATGCGCTTCCGAGACGACATCTTGCCCCAGAAGATCCTTCACCGCGTCCAGCCGCACACTGTACGGACCCTTCTGTCGCTCTCCTCAGGAGCCGGATACTAGGGATGCCGGGCAGCCAAAGGGTTATCCTCTGGCCCTACTGGATCCGGAGATACCCTTCGTGACGACACTTCAAGGTCGCCCGCTTCTTGAGCAGGGGAGTCCGGGGGAGGCGTTTCGCTCTCCATCATCTTCGGAAGAAGATCCCCCGAAGATGAACTCTGTCGAGAAGGGCTGCGAAGCAGACTACAATTTATAAGCATCGATTATTGTCTTTGGAAGTAAGGTACGATATCTTCACTATTAAGTACTTTTTCATTACTTACAGCTCGGTAGAGGGCTGATCTCCGCGCGGACATTGTGCGGCAATAATACCCTCCGAGGCAGGACCCACTGGCGGAGATTTCTTCTCCCGTTCGGAAACCTTAGTTTCCGGATCTTCACAGGTAGTCCTCTTCCTTCCCCGGGGAGAGAGAGAATGTCAGATTCTTCCCCTTGGTTATCCTCCCTCGTGGAGGCGCTCATTCCCTCTATTGGAATAGGTAGCGATGGAGGCCCGCTTTCGCCCTCTTTATTCCCCCCTTCATCTTCCTTTGAGGGCACTAGACAAGGTGCTGGCTCGAGCATCTTTTCTAGCATCGGATTGTCCAAGCCCTCAGGAAGGGGGGCCGAACACCAGATCTTCTTCGCCTTTGTTATCCAGTCCTGGTCAAAGAGCGATTATTCAAAATGATGTCATTATAAATAAAAGGACAGTGTGTTCGGCCACGGGATTACTTACTTGGGCAGCGGGGCGGTTGCAGCTCAGGCCCACGTCCTCGGTGGTGTCCGGACGCTCTATTTGGGGTCTGAAGAATGATTTGTACATCTCCTCGTGTGTCATGCCGAGGAAATGCTGAATAGTGCGCAGTCCTTCCGGGTTGAATTCCCACATGCGAACGGGCCGGCGTTTGCAAGGCTGGACTGGACGAACCAGCATAACTTGCATTACCATAACCAGACTGAAATCTCTCTTGAGGAGATCTCGGATACGGCTCTGCAGTATTGGCACGTCCTTGGCTGGACCCCAGCTCAGCCCCCTGCTGATCCATGACATCAGTTGTGGTGGGGGGCCCGAGCGAAAGGTGGGGGCAGCTACCCATTTGGCACTTCGGGGAGGTGTGACGTAAAACCAATCCTGTTGCCACAATCCGGATACCTCTGGAAAGGAACCCTTTGACCATGGAGCGTCAGCAATTTTGCTTATTAAAGCACCTCCGCATGCTGCGTACTGCCCCTCGACCGTCTTCGGCTTCACATCGAAGTTCTTGAGCCACAGGCCGACGTGAGGGGTAATGCGGAGGAAGGCCTCACATACGACAATAAATGACGAGATGTGAAGAAGGGAATCTGGGGCCAGATCATGAAAATCCAGCCCGTAATAGAACATAAGACCCCTAACAAAGGGATCCAAAGTGAGGCCTAGTCCTCGGAGGAAGTGGGAGACGAACACAACGCTCTCATTGGGTTCGGGAGTCGGGACGACCTGCCCTCGGGCGGGCAGCCTATGCGAAATTTCGGTGGTCAGATATCTGGCCTCCCTCAACTTCTTGATGTCCTCCTCCGTGACGGAGGAAGGCATCCACCGGCCTTAAAGGCTGGATCCGGACATGATTGAAGGTCAGAAGCACCTGACCTGAGCTTTGGGTGTTAGAACTCGAGGCGGGGGAAGGATTCGATTGAGCGCGGGAGGGAAAAAAGAAAAAGCCTTGTCCCTTTATAAAGTGGGTGAATATCAGGGGTCCTCCTCATGGCCGTTTGAGACTTACCTAAGATCTAGGAGTCATACCAACATGCACGGCTGGGTTACCCACGTTTGTATTAATGAGAATCCCGTGATAAGGGGAAAACGATCTCTGCTTTGACGAGATGTGTAAAGGAAATCGCCTCGCGTTATGTGCGGGGCTGGTTGAAGAAAAATGGTTCAAATGATGACCGGGCCGTGGCGTGATGTCATGCTGTCAAAACGTGTCAGCAGATTAGATTTGTGGAAATATTATTCTCTCTACGGTGGTATGTAGAACTTATTTTGCAGGGTCGGACACGATCCTTGTATTCAAACTCTTCCGTGGTGTATTCGGAGGAGGAACTCGCCTTGCAATGCCGAAGACAACACTGCGCGCCGGACTCATCGTCATTGAAGCCTGGTTCAGGGGCTACTGAGGAAGTCCTGGATTAGGGGGTCTCCGGGCAGCAGAACTATATCCTTTGGCCAGACTGTTGGACTATGAAGATACAAGATTGAAGACTTCGTCCCGTGTCCGGATGGGACTTTACTTGGCGTGGAAGGCAAGCTAGGCAATACGGATATGTATATCTCCTCCTTTGTAACCAACCTTGTGTAACCATAGCCCCCTCCGGTGTCTATATAAACCGGAGGGTTTTAGTCCGTAGGACAACATACAATCATACCATAGGCTAGCTTCTAGGGTTTAGCCTCTCTGATCTCGTGGTAGATCAACTCTTGTGATACTCATATCATTAAGAAGAATCAAGCAGGACATAGGGTTTTACCTCCATCAAGAGGGCCCGAACCTGGGTAAACACCGTGTCCCATGCCTCCTGTTATCATCCACCTTAGACGCATAGTTCGGGACCCCTACCCGAGATCCGCCGGTTTTGACACCGACACCAACCGAGGGACAGTGAACGCGTGGGCTGCGTTGCTCATGGCACGCGAGCTCGTGCGCTACCGCCAGGCCGACGACCTCTACGAGGACTGGCTGGACCACATCACCGAGCTCGTCAGCGCTGCCGGAGAGGCCCTTGCACCATCCCGCTCGTTGCCTCCCCTACCGCCTCTCGCGGGTGACGTGGCCCATAGTGCACCTCCTTCACCTCCCAGGCAAGACGATGTCCCCGAGCCAAGGTGTGAAGCCCCACGGCGCGACCCACCGCGCAGGGTGCCGCGCGCGCGATGAGGAGAGCTGCCAAGCGGTGTAGTGGCCACAAGGAGAGGCGCGTGTGCTCGCTACACAGCCACGTCAAGACTGCATGCCGCACGAAGCGGTGGTGCACGAGCGCCAAGACCAGGCTCCACCTCCATGGCGGCCCTGATGACAACGTTGGGATGTCACGTGATCACTCTGAAGCTGCGCCGCCTCATCTGGCCAAGGAAGTTCTACCCAGACCTGCCTCCGCGCTATGACGACACCCCCGACCCTGCCGAGTTCCTGCAGCTCTACGAGCTGAGCATCGAGGCGGCCAGCAGTGACGAGAAAGTCATGGCGAACTTGTTTCCCATGGCCCTCAAGGATGGCGCACGCTCGTAGCTCCTGAATCTCCCTGCGAGATCGATCTCCTCCTAGGATGAGATGCGAGAATGCTTCGTCGCCAACTTCTATGGCACTCGCGACCGCCCACCGGCTATGGGTGACCTGCGGTGCATCAAGCAGCAGCTAGGAGAGACCTTGCACAAATACATCCAACGCTTTAACATCGTTCGCCTCAAGATCCGCAAGGTGTCAGATGAGGCCTTCATCTCGGTGATCACCGATGGTGTCCGCGACGTCAAGATGAAGGAGGAGCTCGCCATACACGAGGACTTGTGCATGACCCTAGAGATGTTCAACATGGCAACCAAGTGTGCGAGAGCTGAAGAGGGTCGCCTCTCCCTCGTAGAGCTTCTAGAGGTTGACCCAGAAGATAAGAAGACCACGCCCAAGGATGTGAAGCTCAAGGGGCCAGCAATGCTCGCGGCCGAGCCAGAGATGAAGCATGGCTGCGACCACCCGGAGTCATCCAAGGGCAGTCGCCCGTTCTGCGTCTTCCTCAACGTGCACAACCACAACACCAACGACTGCCAGCAGCTCAGGGCCATCCGCGATGGGCGCCTTGGTCGCCGCCCCGAGTGCAACGACCGAGGCTACGGCTGTGGAGGAGGCTGAGGTGGAGGACACTTTTAACGCCCCGAGACTGACGCTCCAGACGCCTTCCATGTTTTTCGTTGTCGATGTGTGTTTTATTTGGTTGTTGCATTCATCATGGCATCATGCGCATTGCATCATCATGTGTTCATAAAGCTTGCATCCGTTCATAGTTGCCGCGTCCCGCCTTGCATTCGTTGACCGTTCCAAGACCAACTGGGTTTTTCGAGTCCCTCTTGTCTGACCGCATAATCTCTCTACACAGTGCACAAACCACTTGTGCGCGTCCGAAACTTCCCTGACCAAACCGAGCTGTCATTACCGATGTGTCCGGATCATCCTCAAACATCCCTAAAATATCTTTGGTATCTTATTTGGACACCCATAGCCAAATTTTCTCGACCATCTGATTCGAATCGGAGGGCCCAAATGCACCTAACCTAATCCACATGCTATTTAATCACCGCAACCCTAAAATCTCGATCGGCGGTCCCATCCAATCCTCCTCCCCACCACCACTCCTCGTCCTCCTCGGGATCCCTCCCGATCCACCCATTCCACCAACCAGAGCCTCCTCTGCTCGATCCCTAGGGGATCACGAGCAACTCGTCCCCGCCGGCGATCGAACCAGCAGGCCCTAGCGCAGTAGCACCCGATCCTCTCGGCCTCCACCTCTCCAGCAGCTCCTGCAGCCAGCTTCTTCCTCGAGTTCCCCACTCCAGTGCGTGTCCAACACCAAGGAGAGGAGCTCCTCGAGCCCTTGATCTAGCGCGCAGGAGCCCGAGCGCCTCCTCAGCTCGTCCCGACTCGCCCATTAGGCCGACCTGCCTTGGCCTCTCCATTGATCTGGGCTTGGCCCATGGTGAGCCACCAACAGACCTGCGCCCAGTCCGACCCAGTTTCGGCCCGTGATGTTTTGTTTTCCTTCCAGGACGAAGTTTCCAATTATCCAGGGAATTGCAATTTTACAGAAAAACCCTCATTGTTGATGCATATAATAACTCAACAATCGTGCATCGGATTAAAATGTTTTAAACATGTAAAATGCTTAGAATTTCATCTAGTTTCATAATTTGAAACTTTCATCCATGTTAAAAAAAATTAAACATGCTGTTTGATTTAGTTTGCATAAATGACTTGCTCAAATGATATATTTCATAACTAATTAACCGTAGCTCCGAATTAACTAAACTTTATATGTAAATGGGGTAGAAAATGCATATATTAACTTGGTGCACTTTATTTTACTTTTTAACAACAATAAAATATGGTTTAGGGAAGAACAGTACCAAAATTCGAAATATGCATTTGGGGATTTTCCAGAATTGTTGTTTGTTGTTCCGGCCTCATTTAAAATTGCCTGAATATGTAGTTTTATTGTACTTCACCTCTTGCCATGTTAAACAACATTTCATATTGATGTGTAGCATAAACGAGAGCGAACTAAATGATTGTATGTGGTGTTTCGTCAATATGCAGCAAGTTGCATATTGAGCTCCACTTAACTTGTAGTATTGTTTGTTGCACTTTGCCATGCCATGACTCATTAAACCGGACATGCATCATACTTGGTTGCGCATCACGCCATGTTTATGCTTGTTGGTTTACCGTGTTGTTTGCTTCTTTCTGGTTGTGCTTCTTCTCCATAGTTCCGGTTTCGTTGTCATTGTGAGGATTTGTTTGACTTTGTTGGTTCCTCTACTTCATGGACTCGGTCTTCTTCCTAGCGGGACTTCAGACAACATGACCGTCACCTTGGATCTCACTACTATCTTTGTTATGCTAGTTGTCTCGATGCTATCACCATGTCGCGCTACCTATCACTTGTTTATCAAGCCACCCAAATTGCCATGATAAGCCTCTAACCTTTTCCACCATCCCAGCAAACCGTTGTTTGGCTATGTTACCGCTTTGCTCAGCCCCTCTTATAGAGTTGCTAATTGCAAGTGTAGTTGCAGGTTGTTCCATGTTGGGACATGGATATCATGGATATCTTGGGATATCACAATATCTCTTATTTAATTAATGCACATATATACATGGTAATGGGTGGAAGGCTCGGCCTTTTGCCTGGTGTTTTATTCCACTCATGCCGCCCTAGTTTCCGTCATACCAGTGTTATGTTCCTTGATTTTGTGTCCCTAACATGATGAGGGTTTATGGGCCCCTCTTCACTTGTTTTATCATTGTCAAAATGTCTTGTGCACCGGGATTCAGAGTCTGATCGGAGGGTCCCGAGACGGAGGATTCTCTCCGCGGATCGTGAGCTTGTCATGTGCTAAGTTGGGACACCCCTGCAGGGTTTAAACTTTCGAGAGTCGTGCCCGCAGTTATGTGGCAGATGGGAATTTGTTAATATCCGATTGTAGTGGACTTGAACTAAACTCAATTTAAATATGCCAAACGTGTGTGTTCCCGTGACCGTCTCTTTTCAAGTGAGTTCGGGAAGAGAACACGATTGGGTTATCTTTCAACGCAAGTAGTTCAGGATCACTTCTTGATCATTACTAGTTTGCGACCGTTGCGTAGTTTCTCATCTTATTCTTGTACTCGTAAGTTAGCCACCATACCATGCTTAGTGCTGTTGCAACCTCACCACTTATCCATTCCATGCCATTAAGCTTTGCTAGTATTGATACCAATGGTGATGGGATTGTTGAGTCCCTATGTCTCACAGATTACTACAACAATAGTTGCAGGTATAGGTTTTGTGATGATCTGACGTGAGAGCGATGCATGATTGCTTTTGGAGTTCTTCTTTTGCTTCTTCTTCTTCGATCAAGGGTTAGGTTCTTCTTCTTCATTTGATTTCATCCGTAGTTGGATCCTGCTTTTCTGTATGATGATTGCTATATATTGATGAACTGTTGTATTCATGTTGTAGCTTGTGGCGAGTGTAAGCCTTTATCATGTATTCTCGTCTATTCAGTACATGTTATGTTGTAATGATATCCACCTTGCTATGCGCTCGAAATGCGGTTGTGCCCCAATCATGAGTACATCACGTGATTGGGATAGAATCGCATCTTGGGCGCTACAAGTTGGTATCAGAGCCTTACCGACCGCAGGAGCCCCCCTTGATTGATCGAACCGCTGCCATTGTTGCGTCTCAAAAAACATATTTTGAGTCTAGTTATATATTGGAGAGTAGGAATTCTTTTTACTCCTTATCCCCTTCGTCACTCTGGCGAGGACTCCTGACGTAGATGTTTTGATTTAACTCTCCTCTTTTTCACTCAATTTTTTTAGGATCACGCGGGTATTGTTGGATTGTTTCGATATCATGGTGATGGGAATTCTGTCTTGGTGCTTTGATGGCAGCTGGAACTACGTCAGTATTTCCCTAGAGAGGGAGGGATGATGCAGCACAGCGGTGGTAGTATTTCCCGCAGTTATGAAACCAAGGTTATCGAACAACTAGGAGAACCAAGCAACACAACGTAAACAGCCCTGCACACAAATAACAACACCTCGCAACCCGACGTGTTAAAGGGGTTGTCAATCCCTTTCGGGTAATGGTGCCAGAAATTGGTTCATGACGGTAAAAAGGTTGTAATAGATTGGATAAATAGATCGCAAATAAAATAAAGTGCAACAAAGTATTTTTGTATTTTTTTAATAGATCTGAAAATAAAAGTAAGGAAAAAGTAGATTGCAAAGGCAAATATATGAGAAGTTAGACCCGGGGGCTGTAGGTTTCACTAGTGGCTTCTCTCAAGAAAATTAGCAAACATTGGGTAAACAAATTACTGTTGGGCAATTGATAGAACTTGAAATAATTATGACAATATACAGGCAATGATCATTACATAGGCATCACGTCCAAGATTAGTAGACCGACTCCTCCCTGCATCTACTACTATTACTCCACACATCGACCGCTATCCAGCATGCATCTAGTGTATTAAGTTCATGGAAAAATGGAGTAATGCAATAAGAACAATGACATGATGTAGATATAGATCTCGTCTTTTTATCCTTAGTAGCAACGATACATACGTGTTGGTTTCCTTTCTGTCAATGGGATCAAACACCATAAGATCGAACCCACTACCGGGCACCTCTTCCCATTGCAAGATAAATAGATTGAGTTGGCTAGACAAAACCCAAATATCGGAGAAGAAATACGAGGCTATAAGAGATCATGCATAAAAGAGATCAGAGAAACTCAAATACTTTCATGGATATAAAAACATAGATCTAATCATAAACTCGAAGTTCATCGATCCAACAAACACACCGCAAAAGTTACATCATATGGATCTTGTGACGCCCCCGATTCAATCGTACACTAATCATGCACGCAAATGTGTACGATCAAGATCAGGGACTCACGGGAAGATATCACAACACAACTCTAAAACATAAATAAGTCATACAAGCATCATAATACAAGCCAGGGGCCTCGAGGGCTCGAATACAAGTGCTCGATCATAGACGAGTCAGCGGAAGCAACAATATCTGAGTACAAACATAAGTTAAACAAGTTTGCCTTAAGAAGGCTAGCACAAACTGGGATACAGATCGAAAGAGGCGCAGGCCTCCTGCCTGGGATCCTCCTAACTACTCCTGGTCGTCATCAGCGGGCTGCACGTAGTAGTAGGCACCTCCAGTGTAGTAGGGGTCATCGTCGAAGGTGGCATCTGGCTCCTGGACTCCAGCATCTGGTTGCGACAACCAGAAAGAAAGGAAAGGGGGAAAAGGGGGAAGAAAGCAACCGTGAGTACTCATCCAAAGTACTCGCAAGCAAGGAACTACACTACACATGCATGGGTATATGTGTAAGGAGGCCATATCAGTGGACTGAACTGCAGAATGCCAGAATAAGAGGGGGATAGCTAGTCCTATCGAAGACTACACTTCTGGCAGCCTCCGTCTTGCAGCATGTAGAAGAGAGTAGATTGAAGTCCTCCAAGTAGCATCTCCAAGTAGCATCTCCAGTAGCATCGCATAGCATAATCCTACCCGGCGATCCTCCCCTCGTCGCCCTGTGGAAAAGCGATCACCGGGTTGTCTGTGGAACTTGGAAGGGTGTGTTTTATTAAGTATCCAGTTCTAGTTGTCATAAGGTCAAGGTACAACTCCAAGTCGTCCTGTTACCGAAGATCACGGCTATTCGAATAGATTAACTTCCCTGCAGGGGTGCACCACATAACCCAACACGCTCGATCCCATTTGGCCGGACACACTTTCCTGGGTCTTGGCCGGCCTCGGAAGATCAACACGTCGCAGCCCCACCTAGGCACAACAGAGAGGTCAGCACGCCGGTCTAAACCTAAGCGCACAGGGGTCTGGGCCCATCGCCCTTAGCACACCTGCACGTTGCGTACGCGGCCGGTGAGCAGACCTAGCAACCTCCATTACAAAGGAAGTTGCGTTAACGCAGTCCAACCCGGCGCGCGCCACTCAGTCGCTCACGTCAAGAAGGCTTCGGCTGATACCACGACGCCGGGATACCCATAACTACTCCCGCGTAGATGGTTAGTGCGTATAGACCAAATGGCCAGACTCAGATCAAATACCAAGATCTCGTTAAGCGTGTTAAGTATCCGCGAACTCCGAACAGGGCCAGGCCCACCTATCTCCTAGGTGGTCTCAACCTGCCCTGTCGCTCCACCACAAAGTAACAGTCGGGGGCCGTCGGGAACCCAGGCCCACCTCTACCGGGATGGAGCCACCTGTCCTTTCAGCCCCCTCACCAGAATCACTTGCGGGTACTCATCGAGCTGACCCGACTTTAGTCACCATCTGTACAGTATGTATGTATGTATAGTATATACTCGTGATCACCTCCCGAGTGATCACGGCCCAATAGTATAGCAAGGCAGACTGACAAGGATATAGGGCCAATGATGATAAACTAGCATCCTATACTAAGTATTTAGGATTGCGGGTAGGGTATCAATGACTGTAGCAACAATGACAGGCTATGCAACAGAATAGGAATAACCGAACAGTAACATGCTACACTACTCTAATGCAAGCAGTATAGAGAAGAATAGGCGATATCTGGTGATCAAGGGGGGGCTTGCCTGGTTGCTCTGGCAAGAAGGACGAGTCACCAACACCGTAGTCGAACTGGGGGTCGCCGGCAGTCTCGGGGTCTATCGGAAAGAAGTAACGGAGAGGAAACACAATAAATAACAGAGCAATCAAGGCATCACAAAGCGTAATAGGACAATACGCGGTGTTCGGTGTGCCCTAACGCGGTAGTAGGTGATACCGGTGAAGGGGGGAAAACATCCGGGAAAGTATTCCCGGTGTTTTGTGTTTTCTGACAAATGAACCGGAGGGGGAAAGTTGTGGGTTTGATATGTTAGGGGTGTGTGGTGGACGAACGGGCTGCGTTTCTGGATTCGTCTCATCGTTCTGAACAACTTTCATGTAGAAAGTTTTTTCATCTGAGCTACGGTTTATTTTATATGATTTTCTAAAGTTTTAATCATTTTTAGAATTTATTTAACTATTTAATTCTAACATTATCCAGAATAGTGCATGCTGACGTCATCATGACGTCATCATGACGTCAGCAGTCAACAGGGAGTTAACTGGTCAACCTAACGTGTGGGTCCAGTGGGACCCACCTGTCATTCTCTATTTAGTTTAATTAGGGTTTAGGTTAAATAGTTAGCTTAGTTAGTTGTTTAGCTTAATTAAACAAAGTTAATTAAGTTAATTAGTTCTTTAATTAATTAATTAATTAATTAATTAATTATAATTATTATTTTCAGATCTCCAAGAGACCATTGTATTGAGAATCATGAGAGAGATATGAAGCCATCTAGCTACTAACTACGGACTCAAAGGTCTACAAAGAACTACTCACGCATCATCGGAGAGGCACAATTGCAAGTGGTGAACCCCTCCGTGATGGTGTCTAGATTGGATCTGGTGTTTCTGGACTCTGCGGCGGCTGGATGAATATTTTGTTGACTCCCCTAGGGTTCTAGAATTTTTGGGGTATTTATAGAGCAAAGAGGCGGTCCGGGGGGTACCCGAGGTTTGCACAACCCTCTAGGGTGCGCCAGGGCCTCCTCGCGCGCCCTGGTTGTCGGGGCGAACTGATCCTCGAACACCTATGGGGCTGGCGGACCGGACCCTTTTCGGTTCGGCGGGGGGCGGAGATCGCACGAAGAGCAGATCGAGGCGAGGCACACGAGCAGTTTACCCAGCTTCGGAGCTCTCCGGAGAGATAACACTCCTACTGCTGCTTGTCTGGTTGTATTATCTAGTGTTCTTGCTCTCCAAAGCGAGAGTGTGATGTTCTCTGGGCTACGAATGGATCGAAGCAAACTGTCTGAGGCTCCGAACCTCCGAGCCGAACCCCCTCTACGTTGAGCATGGGCCTCCTTTTATACGCTAAAGGGGTCACCGACAGGTGGCACGCAGAGGAGGGTAAAAACGTAAAAAGCGAGGTAGTTGATACAGTTGCTTGTACAGTGTACCCTACCTAACCCTGACGGCAGGGGACAAGGGCATTAAATGCCCGTCTGAGTCGCCTGAACAGTGCAGAAAAGGACCGTTAGGGGTGCCACCGTTCGCCACGATGGCGATCTTGTCAGCTTCGCATGCCACTGCGCACCGCTGGCTGCACAGCCTCCCGCCACGTGCGCCTGGAGAGGCCCCCAGAGCGACACGTTAGTGGATGCGCTGGAGCGTGGGCGCAGAGTGGCTGCTATCTTGTCGGGCCCGGAGGCTTGTCGCTCGCCGGGCTTCGAGGTACCTTGTTTAGTCTTCCCGGCAAGCTCCTCTTGCCGGGGCCTTGTCGCCTTGCCGGAGCGCGTGGCGCGTCGCGGCAAGTTCCTTAGAGTGCCTTGGTTGGCCTTCCCGGCAAGCTCCTCTTGCCGGGGCCTTGTATCCTGAGCTTTAATACTTTGTTCTTGAATGGCTCCAAGGGAACCTTGGAGGGTCCTTGGCGTTCACCCGGCAAGCCTTTGCCGCGGGGTGCTGCAACTGCCCGTGCACAAGTTCGGGGTACTAGGGTACCCCTATTCTAGTACACCGACAGGAGCCCCCGGGCCTGGGCCAGACACGGTGCCGAGCGCTGTTGGGCCAGGCCCAAGACAGGGCACGGGCACACGCGGGCTGGGCCACGCCAAATCTTGTTCCGCATCCACCGCGCTCTCCCATAACGGCACGCATTGAATGCGGCATCGTGGGAGAGATCGTGGGTGGTTGTTTATTAGGAAGGGTGAAACGTCCGCCCCGTCCCTCTTTATAAGCAGAGGAAACAGAGGCAGTTTGTTCCCCCTCGCTGGTTGCTGCTACTCCTTCTTCACAAACTCCGCCGCTCCCCCCTTCTTCTCGAAGCCGAGAGAGCAGCGCTCGCCCCTCATTGCCACCAGCGTCACCACGCCGACGACCTTCCCCACCACCTCCGCCATGGCTCCGAAAGCCGACAAGGGAAAGGGCGTGAAGTCGGCCGAGGCGCAGCGGCTCGTGGCGCTGCGGAAGGAGCGGGCGATCTTCACCCCCCAGCTCGGCGTGCAGGAGCTGAGGGAGTACTTCTATCTCTTTTGGGCGACGGAGATGCGTGCGCATCCGCGCACGAGGGTACTCCCGGCTACCGCTTCGAAGCTGGCTCCAAATGGGTACCCGTTCTTCTCGCTATTCTTCTATTGCGGGCTCTGCCCGCCCTTCTCGGAGTTCTTCTGCGATATTATGAACACATATGGCTTCCGCCTCCTTCACTTCACCCCCAATGCTGTCCTGACCATGGCAGTTTTCGCACACTTGTGCGAAAACTTTGTCGGAGTCCACCCTAGTGTTGCCCTTTTATGCCACTACTTCATGCCTCGGGTAGAGAGAGGAGAGCCGCTTGCCGGAGGGATTGCTTGGATCTCGAGAGTCGGCAAGAAGGATGCGTACTTGGAGGGTGAGCTCCGCAGCAAGTGGGAGGAGTGGAGAGCGGAGTGGTGTTGGATCATCGAGGAGGATCCGCAGCCCTTCACCGCCGTGCGCCAAACTCCAATAGTGCGCGGCAATGACTGGAGCAACGTGGCCCCGGAAGACGAGAGGCTGAAGATCGCCATCACTAGGATTCTTCGCCTCAGGCTTGCCGGGCTCACTGTAGGTGCTGTCGGGGCAGATTTCCTCCACCGCCACATTGCCCCCCTGCAGGAGAGGGGGAGGCCCGCCTGGGAATTCAAGAATTCGGCGGACATCATGAGGCTGCGGCCGGGCCTCAACTACAACTTCACCGTCTTCGAGTTGGATGCAATGCTCTTGGAATTATTCAAACGCGACCCCCAGAACCCATTCACACTGCCGAGGGGCGTAGTTCCTTCATGCAATAACTCTTCGCTTGACCGGATCCGCGCCATGATGCCGTTGTGCGATTCACACGGCATCGTCCCAACTTGGCAAGAACCTGCGGATGACATTGTGCAAGCGTTCTTCGACACCTTGGAGGAAGTGCCGGTCCGCGCCGACGAGCAGAAGAGCCTCACCCGTGACACCACCGTCGAGGAGCTGTAGCTCATCGCTACTAGGGCGGAAGAGGCTGCGGCCACAGCTGCTGCGGGTGTGTTTGGGTTTACTGTGGAGGAGGCGGAGGCTGCAGAGGCGGCAAACCTTGCCGAACGCGCAGAGTTCATGGGCGAAGAGGAGCCTGCAAGTTCTGAAGCCGAGTCGAGCGAGGCCAGCGAGGAGGAGGCTGAGCCTTCAGAGAGCTTGCCGCAGGCGGAGCCCCCGGCCCCGCCAAGGAGGCGCCTTCGCAGGGCTGGGGACGCGTCGGGGCGGCAGCCGGCTCCACAGCCACCGAGCCGCGCGACGCGCTCCACCGCGGCAAGCAATGTTGCCACGGGAGCGCCTGACGCAACAGCGACAAACTGGAGCGGGATCTTCCCGGGCCACTGCCACTGCCCCCGCCAAGCGGGCAAGGGATCCTACTCCTCCACCTCGCCGCACCGGAGGAGGGCCGGACTTCGATCTTTCCGCGCTCAGCTCCGACGAGGAGGAAGAAGAGTGAGTTTCTTCGGTGCCCTTATAATCCTTCAATCTTGCTGTTTATATCTCGTATCTGACTTGCTCCAATCTGGACTCTTTTCTTTTCAGAACACTGGCCCAGAGAGCGGCAAAGAGGGCCAAGGCTGCGGTGATCGTCATCGAGGATGACCCCATCGCGTCGGCAGGAGGTGGGTCCGAGACCATCTTGACGGACCCGGCAATCACCCCTCGGAGCAGCCCCCAGCGCAGCCCCCAGCGTAAGTTCATAGTTTAGCCTTCTGCTGTCGGGCGCGCTTGAGTGCTTTTTCCTTTGTTGATATCTTGCTTGTTGACTTGTACAGGAGCAGAGCAGCCTCATCAGGAGCGCCCGGAGGCCGGTCCCGAAGTGCCACCTGCTTCGACTGCGCCACCAAGGGAGGAGTCCCCGGCAAGGGTGCGCTCTCCGGTAAGGGGGGACTCTCCGGCAAGGGACGACACTGCTGATCCTGCGGCGACCGAGGCCGCGACTGAAGATCTTGGCGCAGGTAATCCACTTGCCCAAAAACTTTCCCTTGGGTTCTGCTTCTTTCGTTTTTCCTTTCTTGGATTTTTTGATTGATTTTCCTCCCCTCTTCGTTCTTCAGACCCATCTTCGACTGAGCCAATGGAGACTGAGGGCGCCGGTGAGGAAGGTGCCGGTGCTGATGTGACCGCCGGCGAGGAGGCCGCCGAGGCTGCTGCTGCGGAAGCCGGCGAGGGGTCGGGCGATCGCACTGACGACCCTGAGGCCGCAGGAGCGCCGGGCGCTGCATCGACCGCCGAACCCTCTGCCGCTTCTGCGGAGCCGGGCTCCGAGGAGCCCCAGTCCGACGCCTATTTGAAGGCCGGCGACGACATCTTCATCAAGCTACCGTGGGCGTCGAGCTCCAGGGCGCCGGTCGAGGGGGAGACTTTTGACGGGGAGGTGCTCGCCTCTGCTCGACTGTCATTGGTTGACGCGCCCGGCAGCAGCAGCGGCGAGCCTGAGGAGGAGCAGCTGCTGCGGAAGCTGCTGTCACTCTACCGCATCCGGCAAGCCAGGCTGGCTTCTCGGGAAGTGCTTGTCGCGAAGGCGGGAGTTGACATGGAAAAGCGCGCGGAAGAGCTCCGGAGCCAAAATCAAGAAGCTCTTCGGTCCCTGGCGCAGGAGCGGGAGCGAGTCGACGAGGAGCGCACGGCCTTTCTTCTTGAGAAGGCCGAGGCTGAGGAGGAACAAAGACTTGCTGCCGAGAAGCAGTCCGCGCGGGAAGGCGAGCTAGTGCTGTGGAAGGCCCACCTCGACAGCTACGAGGAAGAGCTCGCCGAGCGTGAGCGAGCACTTGGCGGGGCGCTCAAGGAGGCAAAGGATGCCGCGGCAACTGCAGAGGCCGCCAATAAGGAGCTAGAGGAGAAGGTGGCGTGGCTGGAGGCCGATATTGGGAAGAGCGGCGAGGAGATTGCCGCGCTCAAGCATGAGCGCGAGAAGGATGCTGCCGCCCATGGCAAGCTGCAAGGCCTTCTCGCTGAGAGGGGCAAGGAGCTCAGCGCCGCCAAGGATTCCAAAGCAGACCTGGAGCTGAAGCTGGCCACGCTGACGCAGATGCTGGAGGCCGCCAAGGAGCGGGAGAAGACCTTGGCGGAGAAGGTCAAGGCTGACGCGGCGCTGCTGGAGAGCATTGCAGTTACCCAAAACTCGTTCAGAGACACGACGGAGCACTGGACCGAGGGCCTGGTGAACACTGCCGCCGTCATCAACGAGGAGCTGGCGCAGCTGGGGATGGATGACTTTGGGTATCCTTCCGACGAGAGCCTTCAACCCAGCGCCAAGCTCAGCCTATTCTTCAAGGGCGTGGCGACGGCACTCCAGCGGCTCCGGGAGAGGATCTCGAAGCAGCTGGCCGACGAGTCGCGCCAAATCTGCGCCGGGGTTCTCCAGAAGGTGCTGATGAAGGTAGCCTTCCGCAATCCAGGCCTCAGCTTCACCAACGTCCTCAGGTCCTTGCCGCCTGACGCCGATCTGGATGCACTCAAGGCCCTTGTCGCACCCATTGTGGACAAGGTGAGCGAGATCAAGCGAGTCGAGGGCGGACGCGTAGATTAGGCCGCCCATTTCTTCTTTTCCCTTGTTGCTGCTAGTCATGTTATGAGAACAGTCTGTTAGAGCTGCGACAAGTTATCTTTGTAATATAACTTTATTTCTGTTTATTAATTGCAATGTTATTTCCTCTACTAGATTCCTTCCTTTGTATGTTTTTACCCTACGCTTCTAGGGAACTTGTCGGCGCAGGTGCCCGAGCCGCGAGCGCTGAGTGCGGAACTTCAGCAGCCTGCTGGCGGCGCTGCTTCCGACGAGAAACCTTGTCGCGACTAGATGCAGCACGCTTAAGCTGTTGAGCAGACTCGAAACAAAGTAAGGGTGCAACTAGCCATGAGTTGGTTCCTCCGCGCACAGGTTTTCCATACAAAGCAGGGTCGTTCGAGGAAGATAACTCAAAAATTTAAAAAAGTGATCGCTCAAACTTTGGCAACTTAGCTTTTCTGTCATTTGCTTCCCGGTAAGGCAAGTCTTTGCTTGAACGACGCCTGGCCCATACCACAATCTTCTCCTTCCCCCCGGCAAACTTGTGTGCGAGAGAACCTTCTTTTCCTTTAAAAGAAAAAGAAAGAAGAGAAAATAATAATATGGATCTCTTTGGCTCGTTACTGCTTACCGGATGTAGGTGTTGCACAAAGTGTCAGATAATCGCATGCAAGAAAGGAACTAATGCATGAAATGGACAAGCTGTGCGGAGCACATGGGGTTTTATTTACGCACGGGATCTGCGCCCGGCTTTGTACAAAGGATTACATGCAACAGCGGCAAGACTTGTACAAAAGGTGGTTGCCGGAATGGGTTCCGGCAACCGCGCCTTATGGGAAAAACTTACAAAGATGTTCTATGTTCCAGGAGTTGCTCACCGGAATGCCATCTTCGGTCTCAAGGCGGACAGCGCCAGGCCTTGTGACTCGTCTCACCCGATAAGGGCCTTCCCACTTCGGCGTCAACTTGTTGGAATTCTTGGCGGACTAAACGCGCCGAAGAACAAGGTCGCCTTCCTCGAAGCTTCTGGCTTTAACTTTGCGGCTATGATAGCGGCGCAAAGCTTGCTGGTATCGAGCAGCTCGTACAGCAGCCTGAAGACGATCTTCCTCAAGGAGCAGCGCGTCGTCTTGCCGCAGCTGTTCTTGCTCAAGCTCATCATAAGCGAGCACTCGAGGTGATCCGTATACGAGTTCCGTGGGGAGAACTGCCTCTGCTCCATAGACTAGAGCGAAAGGTGTCTGGCCAGTGGCTCGATTTGGCGTCGTTCTGATCGACCAAAGAACCACCGGCAGCTCCTCGATCCAGTTCCTTCCGCACCTGTGCAGCCTGTCGAAAGTTCTGGTCTTGAGCCCGCGCAGCACTTCAGCATTTGCCCTCTCTGCTTGACCCTTGCTTCTTGGATGAGCAACAGAAGCGAAGCAGACCTTGGCGCCAAGGTCTTGGACGTACTGCATGAAGGTGCGGCTCGTGAATTGCGTGCCGTTGTCGGTGATGATCCTGTTAGGGATCCCGAAACGGCAAACAATCGACCTGAAGAACTTGACTGCTGACTATGTTGTCACCTTCCTCACTGGTTGCACTTCCGGCCACTTTGTGAACTTGTCGATTGCGACGTACAAGTACTCAAAGCCCCCGACAGCTCGGGGGATGGGGCCGAGGATATCGAGCCCCCAGACCGAAAATGGCCAGGATAAAGGGATCGTCTGGAGAGCTTGAGCTGGCTGATGTATCTGTTTGGAGTGGAACTGGCACGCTTCACACTTGGTTACTTGTGCAGTTGCATCCTGGAGGGCTGTCGGCCAAAAGAAACCTTGCCGGAAAGCTTTGCCGGCAAGTGCTCTTGCGCCTATGTGGTGGCCACATATGCCTCCGTGTATCTCTGCCAATAGCTTTTGTCCATCTTCCCGGCGAATACACTTCAATTTCACACCGTTGAGTCTTCTTCTGTACAGTATGCTATCGACAAACTGGTACATACTTGACTGCCGGGCTACTCTTTCCGCTTCTTCTTGTTCTTCGGGAAGTTCTCCTGTCTGAAGAAAATGGACAATCTGCTGTGCCCATGCTGGAGCTTGTGGCTCGACAACAAGGACTAAAGGCACATCTGCTGCTGTGGGAACATCTGCTTCTACGGCAAGGACTTGCGACCCTGCCGGAGCTTGATGTTCTCCGGCAAGCTTGCCGGAGCAAAACTTGTCGGGAGCGTCTGCTTCAACGGAACAAACCATTAGGCTTGCCGGAGCAGACTACCCCTCAGCCTTCTTGGTGTTGATCTTGGGGACTTTCTTGGCGGCGGCTTCGGGGAGCTCTGCCGAAAAGTAGTCACCGGAAACCAACTTCCTCTTCTTGCTTTGTCCAGTTGATGGTGTTACGGATGGTTGAGTCAACTTAAGCACAAAGATCCCTGGTTCCACAGGTAACTTTAGTGCGGCGCACTTTGACAGGCCGTCAGCAATATCATTCTGAGCTCTTGGGATATGCTCCATTTGTAGGCCGTCAAAGTGCTCTTCTAGCTTCCTCACTTCATCAACATACGCTTCCATCAACGGGCTTTGGTAGTTCTTGTTCACTTGTCAGACGACAAGCTGTGAGTCACCCCTGACAATGAGCTTCTTGATCCCAAGGTCTACCGCGATTCTGAGACCGGCAAATAATCCTTCATACTCTGCTGTATTGTTGGTTGATTGCTCTTTGGGAAAGTGCATCTGGACTATGTACTTGAGGTGCTCTCCGGTGGGTGCAACAAGCAGCACGCCTGCACCGGCGCCTTGCAGCGAGAAGGCGCCATCAAAGTACATCAACCACTCTTTGTTTGCCTCTTTGACGGGGATGCTCGTTTCTGAAATTTCTTCATCTGGGGTTGGCGTCCACTCTGCTACGAACTCTGCCAATGCTCTGCTTTGGATTGTTGAGGTGCTCTCAAACTTGAGGCCAAAGCTTGACAGTTCCAGCGCCCACTCAACAATCCTGCCTGTTGCTTCTGGATTTTGCAGTATCCTCTTCAGCGGAAAGCGAGTGACGACTGTGATCTCATGTGCTTGGAAGTAATGGCGCAGCTTTCTCGAGGCCATGAGGAGGCCGAAAAGCAACTTCTGCACACCAGAGTACCTTGATCTAGCCCCCTGCGGAAGAGAACTGACAAAGTAAACTGGGCGCTGCACCATTCTCTTTGGCATCTCATCATGCTCCTGCGTAAACCCATGTTTGTCGGGACCAGAGCTTGTCGGCGAAGCCCCCTACTTGTCGCTGGATGGATTTGCCGTGGTTGCTGGCTCATCATCCGCCTCCCTCTCTGCCACTAACGCAGCACTAACCACTTGATTGGTTGCTGCTATATACAGCAGCAACTTCTCTTGCGGCTTAGGTGCGACAAGCGTTGGAGTGGAGGACAGGTATCTCTTCAAGTCCTGCAGCGCAGCCTCCGCTTCCGGAGTCCATTTCATTGGACCTGCCTTTTTCAAAATTTTGAAAAATGGCATGGCGCGCTCAGCAGATCTAGAGATAAACCTGCTGAGAGCAGCCACGCAACCGGCAAGCCTTCGTACATCCTTGACGCGCTTTGCTGCTTCGATCTTCTCGATGGCTTTGATCTTGTCGGGATTGGCTTCAATTCCCTGCTGAGACACAAAGAACCCGAGAAGCTTGCCAGAGGGGACTCCAAACACACACTTCTCGGGGTTGAGCTTGAGGTTGATCTTGCGCAGATTTGCAAATGTCTCGTCTAAATCTTGAATTAGGGTCGCCCTGTCCTTGCTCTTGACCACTATGTCATCCATGTAGGCTTCCACATTTCTGTGCATCTGCGGTTCAAAAGCGTGGTGGACTACCCTTGCGAATGTAGAACCAGCATTCTTCAAACCGAAAGGCATCCGTACGAAGCAGTACGTGCCACACGGGGTGATAAATGCAGTTTTCTCTTCATCTTCTTCTGCCATGAAGATCTGATGGTATCCTGAGTATGCATCAAGAAATGAAAGCAAATCACATCCGGCCGTGGAGTCAACAATCTGGTCAATACGTGGCAAGGGAAATGGGTCTTTGGGACAAGCTTTATTAACATCGGTGAAGTCAATACAAAGTCTCCATTTCCTGTTAGCCTTGCGCACCACCACAGGATTGGCCAACCACGTGGGATGGAGCACTCCTCTGACAAGGCCTGCTGCTTCCAACTTCTTGATTTCTTCTGCTATGAATTCTTGGCGCTCCACTGCCTGCTTCCTGATTCTCTGCTTGACGGGCCGCGCATGAGGACAGACGGCAAGGTGGTGCTCAATTACTTTCCTGGGAACACCGGGGATATCAGACGGTTGCCATGCAAACATGTCGACATTCGCCCGCAGGAAAGCAATGAGCGCGCTTTCCTATTTGGGGTCAAGAGTGGCGCTGATGGTGAAGGTACCACCAGCGCCATCCTCCTTGGCGGACACCTTCTTGGTCTCAGGTGGAGCTGCCATTGCCTTCTTACACTTTCCGGTGGAGCTCGATGGTGCGTCCTCGATGGTAGCGCAGCACTCCGAAGAGGTGCGCTTGCCGGAATGGGCATCAGAGCTCTAGCCGGACTTGGTCTTCTTCTTCCCCCGGGAGCTCCAGCGGCAAGGGTCTGGTGTTCTGCTGCGGCTGCTGCTTCCCGGTAGATCTTGTCGGCACAGATAAGAGCATCCTTCTTGTCGCCAGGGACAGAGATGACGCTTATCGGGCCTGGCATTTTCAGTACGTTGTACGCATAGTGAGAGGCTGCCATGAACTTGGCGAGTGCTGGACGGCCAAGGGTTCCATTGTAAGGTAATGGAAAGTCGGCAACGTCAAACGTGACCCTCTCAGTCCTGAAGTTCAGCTCACTGCCAAATGTTACCGGCAACGTGATCTTTCCCTTTGGCTTGCTCCTTCCCGGGTTAATTCCTTGAAATGTGCCGGTCTCTTCGAGCTCGCTGTCAGGGATCTGGAGCTTCTGGAGCACCGCGGAGGAGATCAGATTCAAGCCGGCCCCGCCGTCAACTAGCATCTTAGTGACCTTGAGGTTGCGGATTGTTGGTGAAACCAACATCGGCAAGCACCCGACCGCAGTTATGCGATCCGGGTGGTCCTCAATATCAAAGATGATAGGCGTGCCGGACCATTTCAGAGGCTTGCGTGACTCGACGGGTGGTTCTGCTGCATTAACTTCCCTCACCCACTGCTTGAGCTGGCGGTGTGAGGCATGCAGAGAAGCACCACCGTCAACGCACAGGACCTCTGTGGCTTTCTGGAACTCCTGCTCATCAGTCTCCTCATCGTCCATATCTTCATCGTCGCCGTCATCTTCATCCTTGTCGCGGCCGCGAGGAGGTCTGTCTCCTTGCCGCTGCTTGGCCTTGCCGCGGCGTCCTCCTCGGCCGGGACGTTTCTTGCCGGATCCACCAGCTCCTTCCTGGGCCTTCTCTTTATCGCGCCGCTCGTATTCAGCTTTCTGTTGCTCAACAAGCTGCTCGACTCTCTTACAGTTCTGAAGATCATGGCGCTTGGTGCGGTGAATCTTGCAATACTGCTTGTTGGTGCCATCCTGCTTGTCGGCGACCGCTACCTCCGTGACAACCTCCTTGCCGGAGTCACCCGCTTTGGCTTCCTTGGCGCCGCCACCGTTGCCGGACTACTGAACAACTAGCACTTCTTTGCCTTTCCTCCTTCTGTTGTTCCGCCACCGGTTTTTCCTTGTCGGGGCAGCATCTTCACTGTCAGATCCCCCTGCTCCTATATTTTCTCTGGGGAGTCTCCTCCCTTCCTCAGCACGCGCGCACTTGTCGGCCAGTGCATATAACTCACTGACGTCCCTGATCTTGCACATCGCCATTTCCTCCCGCATCCTGCGGTTCCGCACGTTTTGATGGAACACGCTGATCACCGCGGCAGGGTGGACGTCTGGGATGTTGTGCTGCACACTACTGAATCTCTGAATGTACTTGCGCAGGGGCTCCCCTTCCTTCTGGGCGAGCAGATGAAGATCACTCTCCTGGCCATGAGGCTTGTGTCCGCCTGTAAAGGCGCCGACAAACTGATGGCACAGATCAACCCAAGAGGATATGGAGTTGTCCGGCAAGTGCATGAGCCAGGATCTGACATTGGGCTTGAGCACCAGCGGGAAGTAGTTGGCAAGGATCTTGTCATCTCGTCCCCCGGCAGCTTGCACCGCAATGGTGTAGATGCTGAGGAACTCTGACGGGTGCGTCTTGCCGTCGTACTTCTCTGGTACGTCTGGATTAAAGTTCTTTGTACCGGGCCACTGGACGGGTGCATGCATGTCAACAGAGGGCCCAGCGCGCTTGTCGGATTGACGTCGCGCTTCTCTTCGGCGCTCGATGCGGGTTCGAGCGTCTTCTTGTTGTCGATCATGAAGAACTTGGTGCTGATCGCGACGAGCTCGTGGATCCGGTGATGCAGTGGAGTCGCTGTCGAGGTGGATCCGGCGAGTCGGCGATCTTGGCCTTCGGGGCGGTGATTGCATGGTAGTTGCACCTCCGCCCGTTTCGTCGCCACCGGCTCGCGTCCGGCGGTCCTACCGCGGTGGCAACGCGCTCGGCCGCCGTGGAGTGTCGCCGTTGGCGTAGCCGATGAGGCTCTGAATGGTGGCTCTCCATTCGTCGATCTTGTCTGACGTCAGAGGGTAATCTAGGAGAAGTTGAGCTCGCGCCAAAGCTTCTGCTAGGGTAGTGGGTGGCAGTGGCGGACGGCGCGAGGAGCGGGACATGCTCGAACTTCTAACTATGTTAGGAGGAGCAGTATCCCGTCCAGGCGACCGTGCCCCGCTCGTGCCAGCACGCTGGCGTGTATGCTGGTCTTGAGCGCTCCGAGATCCACCAGCTTGGTCTTGGG
Source organism: Triticum aestivum (assembly GCF_018294505.1). Lineage (NCBI taxonomy): Eukaryota > Viridiplantae > Streptophyta > Magnoliopsida > Poales > Poaceae > Triticum > Triticum aestivum. Next base: position 245,163,264 of record NC_057800.1, read on the forward strand.
CTATCATGCATATGGCACTGCTAGTGCCATGACGCTGTTGATCTTGCGCCTCCTGAGAGTGGCGTGGAACATGTACAGTCGTCGAGGTTTGTGCAGCCTTGTTCTTGGACCTGGCGGCATCATGGACTTCCTCGTCGACGTCCTTTCTTCCGCCGGCGTCTATCCCACCACTCGTTTGCTCCAACGGTGGCGGAAGTGACGTGGATGGAGCGGCCGCCGCCGAAGTCTTCTTCTCCGGTGGCATGTTGATGAAGGGAATAAGGATCTAGCTCATGTGAACGCCGGATCAGGTTCACGCAATCTCGACGCCCCCTACCTGGCGCGCCAAAGATGTCGGGGCGAACTGATCCTCGAACACCTATGGGGCCGGCGGACCGGAACCTTTTCGGTTCGATTCGGAGCCTCAGACAGTTTGCTTCGATCGATCCGTAGCCCAGAGAACATCACACTCTCGCTTTGGCGAAAGATGTCGGGGCGAACTGATCCTCGAACACCTATGGGGCCGGCGGACTGGACTTTTTCGGTTCGGCGAGGGGCGGAGATCGCATGAAGAGCAGATCGAGGCGAGGCACATGAGCAGTTTACCCAGCTTCGGAGCTCTCCGGAGAGATAACAATCCTACTGCTGCTTGTCTGGTTGTATTATCTAGTGTTCTTGCTCTCCAAAGCGAGAGTGTGATGTTCTCTAGGCTACGAATGGATCGAAGCAAACTGTCTAAGGCTCCGAACCTCCGAGCCGAACCCCCTCTACGTTGCGCATGGGCCTCCTTTTATACGCTAAAGGGGTCACCGACAGGTGGCACGCAGAGGAGGGTAAAAACGTAAAAAGCGAGGTAGTTGATACAGTTGCTTGTACAGTGTACCCTACCTAACCCTGACGGCAGGGGACAAGGGCATTAAATGCCCGTCTGAGTCGCCCGAACAGTGCAGAAAAGGACCGTTAGGGGCGCCACCGTTCGCCACGATGGCGATCTTGTCAGCTTCGCATGCCACTGCGCACCGCTGGCTGCACAACCTCCCACCACGTGCACCTGGAGAGGCCCCCAGAGCGACACGTTGGTGGATGCGCTCGAGCATGGGCGCAGAGTGGCCGCCTGTCGCGGCAAGCGCCTTGCCGCTGCTGCTATCTTGTCGGGCCCGGAGTCTTATCGCTCGCCAGGCTTCGAGGTACCTTGTTTAGTCTTCCCGGCAAGCTCCTCTTGCCGGGGCCTTGTCGCCTTGCCGGAGCGCGTGGCGCGTCACGGCAAGTTCCTTAGAGTGCCTTGGTTGGCCTTCCCGGCAAGCTCCTCTTGCCGGGGCCTTGTATCCTGAGCTTTAATACTTTGTTCTTGAATGGCTCCAAGGGAACCTTGGAGGGTCCTTGGCGTTCGCCCGTCAAGCCTTTGCCGCGGGGTACTGCAACTGCCCGTGCACAAGTTCGGGGTACTAGGGTACCCCTATTCTAGTACACCGACACTGGTGGGTTGTACCCTCCTCGGGACTCCCCTCGGGTGCAACCAGGGCCCATCTGCTTCCTTTTGGCCCATAAAAATCATCGTAAAGTTTCATGCCATTTGGACTCTGTTTGATATTGATTTCCTGCGATGTCAATAGGTTAGTACCAAAAATGATATAAAATGATTATAAAACAGCATGGAACAATCAAAAATTATAGATACATTGGAGACGTATCAGCATCCCCAAGCTTAACTCCTACTCGTCCTCGAGGAGGTAAGTGATAAGAACAGAATTTTTGATGTGGAGTGTTGTTCATCAAGTCATATCATATTCTTTTCTTAATACATGGACATTTGGACTTTTATATGATTCAAAGCAATAGTCTAGTTTTGACATAATAATTTAGATACTCAAGCATCAACAAGCAACCATGTCTTTCAAAATATCAATGCTTAAATAAGTTATCCCTAGCCCATCATGATCAAACATTGATCCATTCATGAAACACACTCGAATATTAGCTACACCCAATACTTGAGCATGATCATATTGCCTCCTAGTTGGTGCTTTTATGAGAGAAGATGGAGAATCAAATTTCAAAAAAGAAATTGTATAAAGTAAAAGAAAGTCCCTTCGCAGAGGGGAGTAGGGATTTGAAGAGGTGCCAGAGCTCAAAGCGAAAAATTTGAGATAAAAACATTTTGGGCGGTGTATCCATCCCACCAACGAAAATGACTTAGAGTTCCGAACAATTTCCATGCTAGATATGCCATAGGCGGTTCCCAGATAGAAAATAAATTGTATTCCTTTTTCCACCATAACTTTCACTTTCCATGGCTAGCCGTATCGACGGGTGCCCTCCATACCATCAATTTCCAAGGAATTTATTATTTGACAACATAAAGTAAATTCATTTTTGTTTTTGCATTTAGGGACTGGGCATCCCTAATACATTTGCCTTACTCTCATGCAATGACAAGTGAATAAACACTCATCTTGAGAACAACACATCTAGCATGGAAAATATTAGCCACCCGTTACCATTCCATGAGTGAAACAAACACACAAAAGAGAAGTTTATTTTGAAAATTAGAGATGGCACATGCAAATTTGCTTAGAACGGCAAAAGAATACCGCATATAGGTAGATATAGTGGACTCATGTGGCAAAACTGGTTTAAAGGATTTTTGGTGCACAAGTAGAGGTCATACTTAGTGCAAAATGAAGGCTAGAAAAAGATTGGTAAGCGGCCAACCAAGAAATGAATAATCTCATAAGCAAGAATTAAGCATAATTAAAACTGAATAATGCACCACAAGTAGGATATAATTTTCATTGCATGACTATTGACTTTCGTAATTGCATAGGGAATCACAAACCTTAACACCCATATTCTTACTAGAGCACAGTTACTCATCAACATAACTCACATATCACATCATCATATCTCAAAACTATTACTAAGAATCAAGTTTAGTTTGTCCAATGATCTTCATGACATTTTCTTTACTTTATCCCTCTTGGATATCTATCACTTTTGGACTAATTTTCATGAGTTGCTTTTCATAAGCTCAAGCAAATATAAGTGAAGATCATGGCCATAACAAATTTTATTTCTCTCAAAATAATGTAAGTGAAGCAAGAGAGAATTTATTCAAAATTTTACTAACTCTCATATAAATCTAAGTGAAGCAAGAGAGCATTTCTTCAAAAATAACAAAGCACACTGTGCTCAAAAAGATATAAGTGAAGCACTGGAGCAAGTCCTAGCTCATAAAAGATTTAAGTGAAGCATAGAGAGAAATTCTAAGAAGTCATGGCATAATTTTGGCTCTCTCAAATAGGCGTGTCCAGCAAGGATTGATAACTTAAAACACAAAATAAAACAAGCAAAGACACATATCATACAAGATGCTCCAAGCAAAACACATATCATGTGATGAATAAAAATATAGTCTCAAGTAAAATACCGAAAGTTGTTGGAAGAAAGCGGGGATGCCACTCAGGTGCATCCCCAAGCATAGTTGGTTGCTAATTCTTGAATAATAGCTTGGGATGCTGGGGCATCCCCAAACTTAGGCCCTTACATCCTTCCTTCATCCATCATAAGATAACCCAAAACTTGAAAACTTGAATCACACAAAACTCAACAAAGCCTTTGTGAGATCCGTTAGTATAAGAATAATAAATCACTACTATAAGTGTTGTATCAAACCAATTCATATTTTGTTTTTGTATTATATCTACTGTATTCCAACTTTTCTATGGCAAAAACTCATCAAAGGAAACCATAGAGCTATCAAAATAAGCACACAACACAAAGAAAACAGAATCTATCAAAACAGAACAGTCTTTAGCAATCTGACTATTTCGAATACTTATGTAACTCAAAAAACTCTGAGAAATTAGGAAGACCTGCCAAATTTGTATATTGATCTACTGCAAGTGGAATGGGTATTTTATCGCTCTCTAGTAACAAAAATTAATTTCGTGAGCACAAACTTTTTTGTTTTTTCAGCAAGATCAAACAACTATTGTCCAAGAAGATCCTAAATGCTTTACTTGGCACAAACACTAATTAAAACATAAAAAATACAATCATAACAGTATCATAATTGTGTAAAGACACAAGAACGGGAAGCAAAAAGCAAAAATAAATTTATTCGTTGGGTTGCCTCCCAACAAGCGCTATAGTTTTACGCCCTTAGCTAGGCATATAGCAAGGATCTAAGTTTTGTCATCGTTTGTTCGAGATCCATAAGATGCCCTCATGATTGATTCATAAGGTGGCTTAATTCTAGTTCTAGGGAAGTGTTCCATACCTTTCCTCAAAGGAAATTGGAACTTAATATTGCCTTTTTCATACCAATCACCGCACCGATAGTGCGTAAAAACGGTCTACCAAGAATAATTGGACAAGACGGATTGCAATCAATATCAAGAACAATAAAATCTATGGGCACATAATTCCTATTTGCAAGAATAAGAACATCATTAATCCTTCCCATAGGCTTTTTAATAGTGGAATCCTCCAAGTGCAAATTCAAGGAACATTCTTCAAGATTGGTAAGACCAAGCACATCACATCAAGATTTCGAAATTGTGGAAACACTAGCACCCAAGTCATACAAAGAAAAACAGTCAAAATTTTTAATCTTGACTTTGATAGTAGGTTCCCACTCATCATACAATTTTCTAGGAATTGAAACTTCTAATTCCAATTTTTCTTCAATAGCTTTCATCATAGCATCAACAATATGTTTAGTAAAAGCTTTATTTTGTTCATAAGCATGAGGTGAATTTATCATGGACTGCAACAAAGAAATAAAATCAATCAAAGAGCAACTATCATAATTAAAGTATTTGTAATAAAAAATAGTGGGTGCATCACTAGCTAAAGTTTTGACCTCTCCAAACCCACTTTCATCAATTTTCTCAACATAATTAAAGTATTTGTAACACAAGCTTTTTCCAAAAATTCTCTTTTAGCTCTAAGCATAGCAGTTCTTTTCCTACTTTAATCCATAGAAACATAAAGAGATTTAATTGATTCATCTACTTTAGGCACAAAAAATTTCATCTTGAGATTTTCCACATCATGAGCAATTCTATCAACATTTCTAGACAAATCATCAATTTTGTTCAACTTTTCTTCTATGGAAGTATTGAAAACTTTTTGTGTGTTGATAAATTCTTTAATATTATTCTCAAGATCAGAGGTGTTCCTATTATTATTATTATAAGATTGATTTCCATAGGAATTACCATAATTATTAGAGGAATTACTAGGAAAAGGCCTAGAATTAAAATTACCTCTATAAGCATTGTTGTTGAAATTATTGCGAGAAATAAAATTCATATCAATCAAAGTAGACAAAGGCATATCATTAAGATCAATAGGAGCACTTTTACTAGCAACCAATTTCATAAGAGCATCAACTTTATCACTCAAAGAAGAAATTTCTTCAACTGAATTAACCTTTTTACTAGTATGAGCTCTTTCGGTATGCCATTGAGAATAATTTGCCTTGATATTATCAAGCAATTTGGTGGCTTCACCCAAAGTAATTTCCATAAAAGTACCACCAGCGGTGGAATCTAAAATATTATGAGAAATAAAATTCAATCCCGCATAAAAAATTTGTATGATCATCCAAAGATTTAACCCATGAGTTGGGCAATTCCTTAGCATCATTTTCATCCTTTCCCAAGATTGCGCAACATGCTCATGTTCATGTTGCTTGAAATTCATGATCTGGTTTCTAAGGGAAATAATTTTTGTGGGAGGAAAATACTTAGTGATAAAAGCATCTTTGCACTTATTCCAAGAATCGATACTATTACGGGGCAAAGAAGAGAACCAATTTTTTGCAGAATCACGCAAGGAAAACGGAAATAATTTCATCTCGACCACATCACTGTCCACATCTTTTTTCTTTTGCATATTGCATAATTCCATGAAGGTATTAAGATGGGAGGCAGCATCCTCATTAGGAGTACCGGAAAATTGGTCTTTCATAACAAGGTTCAGCAAAGCAGTATTAATATCACAAGTCCCCGCACTAGTGGCGGGAGGAGCAAGCGGAGTGCCAATAAAATCATTGTTGTTGGTATTTGAGAAATCACCTAATTTGGTGTTCTCTTTAGTCATGATGACTGTACAACAAGATTGCACTAAAAAACAGATCCGGCAAGAAAATGACAAACGGAAAAAGAGAGGCGAATAAAACAGCAAATTTTTGTGGGGGAGAGGAAAACGAGAGGCAAATGGAAAATAATGAAAATTGCGAGGAGATGAGATTTGGGATTAGGAACCTGGTTATGTTGAAGATTATCCCTGGCAACACCGCCAGAAATTGGCGAGTTGATGGGACACTATCTTGACTTGATCCTCCCCGTCAACGGCGCCAGAAATTCTCCTTTATGGTAGCTGGAACTACATCGGTATTTCCCCGGCAATGATCATTACATAGGCATCACGTCCAAGATTAGTAGACCGACTCCTGCCTGCATCTACTACTATTACTCCACACATCGACCGCTATCCAGCATGCATCTAGTGTATTAAGTTCATGGAAAAACGGAGTAATGCAATAAGAACGATGACATGATGTAGACACGATCCGTTTCTCTATATGGTGGTAGATATAGATCTCGTCTTTTTATCCTTAGTAGCAACGATACATACGTGTCGGTTCCCTTTCTGTCACTGGGACCAAGCACCGTAAGATCGAACCCACTACCGGGCACCTCTTCCCATTGCAAGATAAATAGATCGAGTTGGCCAGGCAAAACCCAAATATCGGAGAAGAAGTACGAAGCTATAAGAGATCATGCATAAAAGAGATCAAAGAAACTCAAATACTTTCATGGATATAGAAACATAGATCTGATCATAAACTCGAAGTTCATCGATCCCAACAAACACACCGCAAAAGTTACATCATATGGATCTCCAAGAGACCATTGTATTCAGAATCAAGAGAGAGAGAGATATGAAGCCATCTAGCTACTAACTACGGACCGAAGGTCTACAAAGAACTACTCACGCATTATCGGAGAGGCACCAATGGAAGTGGTGAACTCCTCCATGATGTTGTCTAGATTGGATTTGGTGTTTCTGGACTCTGTGGCGGCTGGATGAATACTTCGTCGACTCCCCTAGGGTTTTGGGATTTTTGGGGTATTTACAGAGCAAAGAGGCAATCCGGGGGGTTGTCCCCTCCTCGGGACTCCCCTATAACAGCCCCAAAATTGGATTATCAATTTTTGTGCTGTTATTCCTTCCTGGCACTGATTTTCAAAATTTCCTCCTGACTTTGCTGGATGACTCTGGGAAATTTTGTCATTTCCAACCTTTCAAAACCTTTCTCATGTATTTTTTTCAGTGGGCAAGACCTCATTTGCATCAGCTCAAAATCCTCTCAAACCCTAATTCAAATTTTTTGGAATTTGAATGTGGCCCTTGTGATTACAAAGGAGCCATCATTTTCCTTGATCTGTTGATCCTCCCAATTGTTCCCAGAGATCACCCTATCTTTCTGAACCTTGGATATGCAAAAATATTGCTAAGTCCAATGCAATATTTTTGAATTATGATTTATTCCTTTTCTTTTCTTTCTGAGGAATAAAGTCCAAAGGCATAGCTAGCCATCTCCTAAATTCATGAGAATTGGTGGAGTTGATTCTTATGCCTAATCCAAGATCTGGCAAAGATATTGGCCATAATTAAATAAGGAAAATTGCCTTTTCCTATTTTAAGCCAATATTGCACTTCTGCAGGTTTCCAAAGGAATTACTATTTTTATAGAAGGGAAACTTCCCACATAATTTGTGGAGCTTGTCCTTGCTATATAATCACTAGTTCCATTCTCATCTCATGATTCCACAGTTGAAAATTTGGCACATGATCCAATGCAAGTTTCTGCCTTCTCTGAAATTTTGCAAAGGAAGTTATTTATTCCTAAGACAAATTGAGCTGCAATTTGGCAGGGTGTTTTAACATTGTTACATAACCCATGGATACCAAAGATGAGCTCAATCCATTCATCCTAGCTCCCTGTGCAATTTTTCAAAGTTTCTGACCAGAACACAAGTTTGTGAAGGAAGCACCTTCATAGTGTTTCCAAATGGGATGAACTTTTCCATCCTCTCTAGTATCTCAAATCATTAGCCTCCACCCAAATTCAGTTCATTTCATTGAACTATGTGAGCACAGGAGCAATTCTTTGTTTCTGTCCACATTTTCAGTTTGTGAAGCAAGTGTATTTTATCTTGCTACATTATGGCTTATAATTTTCCCAGGCCTTCTCATATCCATATAACCTATCTCCACAAGATTGTGGATCATTTCATCTAACCAATTGCCCTGAGGATTTTTCTGAAGTTTTTGGACAGAATTGATAACTGGGAAGGAAGTACCATTTTGGTGAGTCCATTTGGTATGAACGTTTTACAGCATCATGATATGTTCAAATCATCAGTCTTTGCCAAGTTATAGCCTAACCCATCACTCCTAGTGAGTGCTTCACCATGATTCAGTTTCTGGGTCAGTTTTGGTGGTTGTACAGCAACTATGGTAAATAGTTGTCCATTTTACCTCAAAACTCCCAGGACCGTAGTCCTTTCTACCCTAAGCCTCCCAGACAACTTATCTACCTTTTACCCCCTCTGGTTTAATCTCTAGGGTGTTGCCAAATTTTCAACAGCAAACTTGTGGAGCTTGTTTCACTCAGCTTCATTTGTCTCTGCCCTTCTACTTACCATGGTAACACTCCACGCTAGAAGGACTACGCGGTAGACATAAACTTACTTCAGTAGAAACTTCAGAGCGCGCCATGCCAGTGGTGACCACGCGTGTAACCAGCCAAAACGGTGGTCTAACCACTATGGTCGTCGGTATTGTGGCCCCGACCGCCTCTGGTCTTGCCATCAATGTCCAATAGTTCCCCCTTGATGTCCGCTTCCCTTTGGACCGCTGCCCGCCTTTGTTTTCTTCTCCGGCGAGCCGTGCCAACGACCCGAATAGTGTGCTCCTGTGCCTCGTCGTCTTCCTCGCCGATGTCCTCTTCCTCTGTTCGTCCGCATGCCTTCCTCGTCTCCGTGACCCTCTGGCATTCATCTTGATCCCCCTCGTCGCCTTCCCGTGCTTCCCCGTGAGCCTTGGCCGTGCATGCGCCCTCGTCGGTGCACGGACACATCGCCTGACGCGTGCCACCTCGCCCCCCCTTCCTGAGCTCTCCCGCGGCTATAAGTAGAGCCCTCGGGCTCGTCCGCGGCCACAACGCCTCCCCATCCCCTCTTCTCGTCCCCGGAGCCTCTCTCTGACCCTATCACCGCCATGACTGCCGCCTCAGGCTTTGCTCGATTCCAGCGATGCCGCCCCCCTCTCGCCGTTCCACCTCCACCACTGCCCTCCCTAGGGTCCAGTGAGTCTCCCCGTGGCCTCAACCCCTCCTCTCCTCCACCGTAGCCACCACCTCACCGGTGACCAAACCCTCTTCTCCGCCGCGGGCTTTGCTGCTTCCTCTACAGTGCTCGTCGGCAGCCGCAACCACCCTCATCCGATGCGCCTCGCCGCCCTGATCTCCTGGGTAGGTCGTGCGCCTCGAGAGGTGGCCGGACGCGCCGGCGATCGCCGTCAAGGCGGACGCCTCTTTCGGCCTCGCTCTCTCCCGAGCGGGAGGTTGAAGATGCCAGGCCAGGCAGGCCCCTCCTCGCGCGGCCCCACTTGTCTGCGAGAGAAGGGCGTGGCCCAGTCGGCCACATGGATAAGTGGCGGCGCCCCGTCACGAAGCCGTCTCCCTCACGCAAAAGCGTATTCTGTGAAGCACACTTTCATTCACTGAAAGCGTATTCTTCCTCTGCTTCGGCCGGAAATACGTTTTCCTCTCTGGAAAACATAATCTTAGAAAAGACACGTTCTGTTTAAACTACCAGGGACCTGTTTGTAGAAATATTTTTACAGACTAGTCCCTGAGCTTTAAACCCCCGTATCTTTTTACCCGTGACTCCGAATCAGGTGATTCCAGTGGTCACGTTCTCTGTTCGTCGAGCTCTTTCCATTGGTGTCATTTTCATAATGTTTTCATCCTGTGAAAATGACCATTTTGCCCTTGCCCGTAAACAGCCTCCTCCGAGAGAGAACTGTTTCCGAGAAATCTTCTGTGATCGTTTCCCACTTCTTCCGAGAGTATTTGTCAACCCCCTGGCAAGCCAACCTCTTATCATGAGCCCCGAACATGCATGTTGACTTTGCTTGCACCTTGTGTGTGTGTAGTTGCAGTTGTTTCATATCATTTTCATCGGCAGTTATTTCTTTATGCTTATCATGCATGCTTATGTTTTCATGATATCTTTTGCCATTATAATTAAAATGTTGTTATTAATAATGCCATGTCACTACTCTACTTTATTTGCATGTCATCGTTATAAAATGTTATGAGAATTTTATATGCACCATTGATATGCTATTTTCACGTTCTTTATGCTATGGTTGTGCACTTGAGAAATTCAATATTTTGTTCATGCATTTGTATGCGGCATGTTGCACTCATGTTAAATATGTTCATGATGATGGAGAAGGAAATAAAATGACTTAATAATGACAAACCTCATCCGTCATCGATGGGATCGAGTCATAGTGCCGCCAAATTGAACTTTTTCAGTGCAACCACATTTGCCTTATGGGGGGCCTTAATGTGCGCTATTGTCGTGACCTCTCGTCGGTGCCTCCAACTAGGGAAGGTTATGGGCATGCTTACCCCGACCAGGTAAGCGGACATAACCTTGTGTGCTCGTTTTTTTTGAGATTTTTGGTACCAGTACCCGAGTGGGAGTTGACCACGACGGTGGTCGGGGTGTCTTTCGTAGACACGGGGCCACTCAGGACCAACCCGTTGGGGATTGGGTCAGAGTGGTCGAGAAAGTGTCATGGCTGTAGATCGGTTTCGTCAGAATGCCGTTGGTCCACCCAAATGGGATGATGAGGCCATGGGTTCCGTGGTGTGGGTACAGTGTGCTAGCTCTTCAGAGTATATAAGGCTATCGATAACAAGAGTTCGTAGTAGGTCCCTCTATCAGATCTTGGTCGAAATGGAGGATAAACTGAAATAATTAAGTGAGTAAATAAATATGTGATAACAAAAATATGGTGACTTGAACTATGAGATAGTCGTGAGAAGTCACGACGATGTTTTGGTGGTGATCGCCGTAAGGATCACGAGTTATTTTGGTGGTGATCGCCGTAAGGATCACGAGTTATTTTGGTGGTGATCGCCGTAAGGATCACGAGTTATTTTGGTGGTGATCGCCGTAAGGATCACAAGTTATTTTGGTGGTGATCGCCGTAAGGATCACAAGTTACTTTGGTTGTGATCGCCGGAAAGATCACTGTTCGGTTGTGAGGCAACCCATTGATAAAGAGTCCGAGGGACTCGGTGTACAAGTTTGGTTACATTGCATGAGTAATATAACATTAATTGCATTTAAAGAGCCATGATAGAACAGAAGATGATTGCATAAAGTTAATACGCTATGGCTGCATTGGATATTATTGTTAGTTTATTTTCAGCATAATTTCATGATGTTATGCCATACTTTGATTGATATGTTAATTTATGCCATTATTGAGCTGAGATGATATGTTTTGCCTTTGCCATGTTAGAAGCATGATCTGATATGCCATGTTATTGCCATGTTAGCAGATGCTATGATTTTGTTCATGTTTAGTTGATCTTTATCATGCCATGCTTAGTAATTAATATGCGATAGGTTGTTGCATGCGCTCGGTTCTTGCTTTGTCTTCTTCTTGTTTGGATGCTATGTATTTGGTTGTCTTGCAAGTACATTCAATGTACTGACCTGGCATGTCATGCCAGTTTTGTAGGTCATACCCGTATTGTTCGCTTGATCCGTCGTGCTAGGCCGTAACCTTGCCAGTCCTGTGAGTTGTGTAGCCTAGCCAAAGTTGTTATGCTGCCAAACCAAGACTTCCCCCGCCATTCAATCAGACTTCTGTTGTCATTTATTAGCCTTGGGGCTATGCCAGATAACTGCATTCCTCCATGATGTAATCTCATATACATGTATTTGATGCATATTCTTGTACCTGGGATGCTGTATTATGGACCTGTCGTGCGTCAGGTGTTATCCTGGGCTGACGTATGAAGGCCCCCTGCTCCATGCGGATCGGGGTGCCACAGGGAAATGGTATCAGAGCAGCCAGGCTGGCATAGGTTATCCTAGCATTAGATCACCGATGCCATTAAACCGTAATTACCCTAAGGGATTTGACTCATCCGTGGCATCCAGCATGGCCACTATGTCGGTGTACTAGAGTAGGGGTACCCTATTACCCCGAACTCGTGCACGGGCAGTTGCAGCGCCCCGCGGCAAGGCTTGCCGGGTGACCGCCAGGACCCTCCGTGGTTCCCGTGAAGACCATTCAAGAACAAAGTATTCAAGTCGAGGCCCCGGCAAGAGGAGTTTGCCGGGAAGGACAACCGAGGCCCCGATAAGAGGAGCTTGCCGGGAAGGCCAACCAAGGCCCCGGCAAGAGGAGCTTGCCGGGAAGGCCACTCAAGACATACCAAGAAAGCTTGCTGCGACGCGCCCCGCGTCCCGGCAAGATTCGGCGAGCGACAAGCTTCCGGACGCGACAAGACGACGGCCGCGGCAAGGAGCTTGCCGCGGGGAACCCCCGCTGCGTGCCCGCGCTCCAGCTCACCTGTTAACGTGTCGCTCTGGGACACTCCCAGAGCGCACGTGGCGGGAGGCCGTGCAGCTAGGGGTACGTGGTGGCAAGCGGAGATGAAGAGAAGCCCATCGTGGCAAACGGTGGCACTCCTAACGGTCACCTTTTGCACTGTTTAGGAGACTCAGACAGGCATTTAATGCCCTTGTCCCCTGCCGTCAGAGTTAGGTAGGGTGCACTGTATCGACAGTACCGGTAGCTATACCTACCACATCCTTTTCCATTTTTACCCTTCTTGTCTACGTTGCCCCCTGTCGGTGACCCCTTGAGTATAAAAGGAGGCCCAAGCACAACGTAGAGGGGGTTCCGCAGGTCGGGGAGTTCAGAGACTCGGCTAGCTCGGCTCGTTCAACCCCAGAGACACTCTTACGCTCAGTCTGGCAGCGTCCATCGCTCCTGAGCAAGAATCCAATATACACAAACAAGCAATAGTAGGGTTTTACGCATCCGTGCGGCCCGAAGCTGGGTAAAAATCCCCCCGCGTGCACTGCCTCGATCCGCTCTTTGTGCGCTCTCCGCCCCCCACCGAACCAAAAAGGGGCCCTGTCCCCATAGGTGCTGGCGGGAATCAGCATCGCCCGCCAGCATCTCTGGCGTGCCAGGTAGGGGGCGTCGAGACCGTGCGAACCCGATCCGGCGTGCACGCAAGCTAAATCCTCATCGTCATAGCTCCCAAGGAGCGGGCGAGCGAAAGAGCGACGCCAGTGCGGCAACAGAAGAAGCTAAGTCGTGCAAAACTTTAGATATTTCCTTTCTATACGAAGTTATCCGCCTTGGAGATCTTGTTCTTTGTACGAAAAACCTGTGCGCGGAGGAATCAACTCGTAGCTAGTCGCACCCTTACTTTGTTTCGAGTCCGCTCAACAACTTAAGTGAGCTGCTAGTGCCCTTACTTTGCTTCGAGTCCACTCAGCAACTTAAGAGAGCTGCTAGCGCCCTTACTTTGTTTCGAGTCCGCTCAACAACTTAAGCGAGCTGCAACTAGTTGCGACAAGATTACTTGTCGGTAGCGACCCCGCCAGCAGGCTGCTGAAGTTCCGCACTCGGCGCTCGCGGCAAGGGTGCCTGCACCAGCAAGTTTCCCTAGAAAGCGTAGGGTGGACGTACAAAGAGGGGTCGAATAGGAAGATAGCATGTGCTATTTATTTAAGATTTCTGCATAGACCTGTATGCCGAGGAGCCTTCTCGGGGCTAGTTGCGCTCCATGTTGCCTCGAGTCCGCTCGGCAACTTGTGCGGTTGCCCTAGAACCAAGAAGGTAAACCTTTCCGGGAGGCGATGTTCCCAAAATAGCCGCTAAGGGCCCGTTCCCTCAAGCGCTGCTGGCTGGATCACACGCACCGGAAAGCATTCTAGCAGACATAGGGAATATGTAGCAGAAGTCAAAATTCGCAAACAAGTTAAGTGCACTTCGGACACTAATCACTTGCTATGTTTGAACGCAGTTATGGCCCGGGGGCTGGCAACGCCCTTAGGGCCAATCTTTTTGGCGTCAAGAACGACGAAGTTTTTCACCATAAGCCTTTCCGGCAATGATCTTGCCGGGAGCCGGCGTCAAGAACGACGAAGTTCTTCGCCATAAGCCTTTCCGGCAACAATCTTGCCGGGAGCCGACGTCAAGAACGACGAAGTTCTTCGCCATAAGCCTTTCCGGCAACGATCTTGCCGGGAGCCGGCGTCAAGAACGACGAAGTTCTTCGCCATAAGCCTTTCCGGCAATGATCTTGCCGGGAGCTGGTGTCAAGAACAACGAAGTTCTTCGCCATGAGCCTTCCTGGCAACCAGCTTGCCGGAAGCCAGCATCGAGAACGTCAAAGTTCTCTGCTGAAGATAAAAGCCTTCCTGGCAACCAGCTTGCCGGAAGCCAGCATCGAGAACGTCAAAGTTCTCTGCTGAAGATAAAAGCCTTCCTGGCAACCAGCTTGCCGGAAGCCAGCATCGAGAACGTCAAAGTTCTCTGCTGAAGATAAAAGCCTTCCTGGCAACCAGCTTGCCGGAAGCCAGCATCGAGAACGTCAAAGTTCTCTGCTGAAGATAAAAGCCTTCCTGGCAACCAGCTTGCCGGAAGCCAGCATCGAGAACGTCAAAGTTCTCTGCTGAAGATAAAGGCTTCCTGGCAACCAGCTTGCCGGAAGCCGGCATCGAGAACGTCAAAATTCTCTGCTGAAGATAAAAGCCTTCCTGGCAACCAGCTTGCCGGAAGCCAGCATCGAGAACGTCAAAGTTCTCTGCTGAAGATAAAAGCCTTCCTGGCAACCAGCTTGCCGGAAGCCAGCATCGAGAACGTCAAAGTTCCCTGCTGAAGACAAAAGCCTTCCTGGCAACCAGCTTGCCGGAAGCCGGCATCGAGAACATTGAAGTTCTCTGCGGCAGATAAGAGCCTTCCCGACAAGCCAGTATCACCGGGGGCTGTGAGTGCCAAGAATCGTCCACGGCAAACCAGAGTTGCCGAGGGCTGCGCTATCAGATAAGTCTTTCATCCCTCATCATGCATCCTCTTATGGACTGGGGAATGCGAAACCGTGTTTCTTCCCAGAAGCTGCCGTGCTCCCTCGACTCTAGGCCCTGGGGCTCGTTCTCGGGGCCAAGTTTGGTCGTAGTCGTAGCAGCAAAGGGATGAAACAAGGAGACCGCACCCACCTCGTTCCTGCCTCCGTTAAAAGCGTGAGAAAGGTTGAGCGACGTGGGAAGGCGGCAGGGCCTGTTGCCAGGAGATGAAATGTCTGTCCGAGGGATACCAAGGATTTGTTCCTTGGCGTGGGTTTAACTCGCGAGACAAATAACCCGGAAAGCATCCCCCTGTTTCATTAAAAAACATCCCGTTCAGGTACAGTCCATAGAGGATGAAAAACATGAAAGAGAGGATTACAGATTTTAGATACAGCTAAGGCCTGAAGGCTTACAAATTAAAAAGATAAGATGCTTGTAATCCCTTTCCTGTCCCTCTTTTCAGGAGGCAGGTCAAGGAGGCGAAAAGGGCAAAAGGGGTTCCTAGGCGAGCTACGGGTGCCAGAAGACACCAAGGGAACATCCCGGGGGTCGTCCGAAGGCTGGACGGCGACGGTGGCGCTGGAAGCGGGGCTCGAAGACGGGGCGATAGGACGTCAGCGCGCTGTCGAGGGCACCACGCCCTCGTACTCCGGCTTGACGGCCTTGTCGCCTACCCTCTTCCCCTTCCGCAGCCTCCCTACGCCAGCCGCCCAAGGAGACGACCCCGGGGAGTTCAAGAAGCCGGCGACGCGGATGATGGGGTCACCGGTGCCGCGCAAAGCGGTGCCCGACGCCTAGTCGGACCCGCTACTCTGCCGCCCGCTACCCTCGTCGTCGCTGTCGCTCCCCTCTTCATCGCTCTTGCTCGAGGAGGGGCCTTCGCTGTCGGAGGAGCTATCCACGCAGCACTTCGCCTGAGTGCCGAGGCACCCGAAGGCCTTGACGGAGAGGAGATCGCCCTCCATTAGCTTAAAATGGAGGGTAAACCCCTCCGTCAAGCTGTGGATGCGGGCGAACATCTTCCACCCTCGATCAAGATACATCACATTAGGGGCTGGGAATGCAACGCGGACTCGCGTGCCGCTGATCCCACAGCCCCTCATGTGCAGTCTCAGCGTCTCGGGCGGCTCCACTTCCATCACGCGCGCAAACGGAGCTGGAAGCCGGAGGCGACGACGAGGCGCCCTGCGCAGCCTGACGAAGAACTCGCAAGGGTCGTCCCCTATGTGGACCGCCGTGGGAGGAAGAGCCGCCGGCGGAGGTGAAGCTGACGCGCCATCCCGTCCGCCTCTTCCCCGAGCGCCTCGACCTCGTCCTCGACCTCGTCCGCGACCTCGTCCCCTTCCTCTTCCCCTCAAGACTGGCTCTGCCACCACGGGCGCAGAAGAGGAAGAGAGGCGCTCTCTGGCGGCGACCCTCGCCGCCACCGAGGAAGGGCCTGGGTTCCCTTTCTCCATGGCAGATGAGAGAAAGGGGAGCAGAAGCTGAAGAAAGGAGAAGATGAGAGAGTGCGGGTTTTCCATGCTCCCATCCCACTCTTTATAAAGGAGCGAGGTGGGGGCTCGGCCGCCCCGCTCAGCGAATCAAGGCACAGGAAGGGCAGGGAGTCGGGGCCAACCCGCTCGCGATGGCCCAATTTCCCAATCCACCGTCCGTGACCTTAAGCGCATGGAAGCCGCGTGGCGGGGATGCAGAACTGAGGCGACAGATGAGGCAGCATCGTTCCGCCCCGTGAACGCGGGGAGTGGACGTCCCGAAAACCGCGCACCAGCCCCGTCCAGTAAATGCACCACGCCCTCACACCTACCTCCGTTTAAAGAGGAGGGCGTGAATCGTCCCCATCATCGTGGCATGACGCATGCTCGGGGGGCTTAGCCCCACGCAAACTCCCACGATCTCACCCAAGACGCCGCATTTGACGCGTGCCGTTCTGGGCGTGCGCAGTGGGAACGGAGTTAGATTCGGCGTGACCTAGGCCGCGCGTGCCCGTGCACTGTTTTGGGCCTGGCCCAACAGCGCTCGGCACCGTGTATGGCCCAGGCCCGGGGGCTCCTGTCGGTGTACTAGAGTAGGGGTACCCTATTACCCCGAACTCGTGCACGGGCAGTTGCAGCGCCCCGCGGCAAGGCTTGCCGGGTGACCGCCAGGACCCTCCGTGGTTCCCGTGAAGACCATTCAAGAACAAAGTATTCAAGTCGAGGCCCCGGCAAGAGGAGTTTGCCGGGAAGGACAACCGAGGCCCCGGCAAGAGGAGCTTGCCGGGAAGGCCAACCAAGGCCCCGACAAGAGGAGCTTGCCGGGAAGAGACAAGACCCCGGCAAGAGGAGCTTGCCGGGAAGGCCACTCAAGACATACCAAGAAAGCTTGCTGCGACGCGCCCTGCGTCCCGGCAAGATCCGGCGAGCGACAAGCTTCCGGATGCGACAAGACGACGGCCGCGGCAAGGAGCTTGCCGCGGGGAACCCCCACTGCGTGCCCACGCTCCAGCTCACCTGTTAACGTGTCGCTCTGGGACTCTCCCAGAGCACACGTGGCGGGAGGCCGTGCAGCTAGGGGTACGTGGTGGCAAGCGGAGATGAAGAGAAGCCCATCGTGGCAAACGGTGCCACTCCTAACGGTCACCTTTTGCACTGTTTAGGAGACTCAGACAGGCATTTAATGCCCTTGTCCCCTGCCGTCAGAGTTAGGTAGGGTGCACTGTATCCACAGTAGCGGTAGCTATACCTACCACATCCTTTTCCATTTTTACCCTTCTTGTCTACGTTGCCCCCTGTCGGTGACCCCTTGAGTATAAAAGGAGGCCCAAGCGCAACGTAGAGGGGGTTCCGCAGGTCGGGGAGTTCAGAGACTCAGCTAGCTCGGCTCGTTCAACCCCAGAGACACTCTTACGCTCAGTCTGGCAGCGTCCATCGCTCCTGAGCAAGAATCCAATATACACAAACAAGCAGCAGTAGGGTTTTACGCATCCGTGCGGCCCGAAGCTGGGTAAAAATCCCCCCGCGTGCACTGCCTCGATCCGCTCTTTGTGCTCTCTCCGCCCCCCACCGAACCAAAAAGGGGCCCTGTCCCCATAGGTGCTGGCGGGAATCAGCATCGCCCGCCGGCACACTATTAATCAATAGGTGGCACAGTCGGGACCGACACGTCCTCACCCCGTTGTCCCCGCCTAGTTATCCGTGGAGCAAGTAGCAACCATATCCTTTCTGGTCGGCCACACCGCTTCCCCTTCACCATTAAGGGAAAGGGGCCACACCATGCAGGCATGTCCCGCATGGCTGCCTATAAAACCCCCTTTCCGCTAGCCGTATCGCTCACTCCTCATTCAGCCATGTCCCTGTAGAGAAGCCTAGCTAGTAACACTCTAGTCATGGCTAGCACCCTCAAAACTACTAAGTTCCACAGCCGCACAAGCGCCGTCAACCATCCTGGTTTTCCACGCCTTCTTGGTGAGATGCTCACCCAAGCCTTTGGCTATGATGCTAGCCCCGACTATCTGGTGTTTCAGTCAACACCCGTTCCTCACCTTCATATCTATGATGCAGGAGTGCACATCAGCCCCGGTCCCGAGGTCGATGGCCAGTCGTTGGTTTTTCAGGGTAGAGCCATGCCTACCACTCATTTGGCCATCCAGGCCGCTGTTGTGGAGGTAATCCTATACCTCTGAACCAAGTTCTCACAAGTGGCAGATCGAAGGGAGTTCTGTTTCTTCCCCATTGTTACAGCGATAGGAATTCAACCACCCCCCTCTATCCAAGGGAATGACCCCGCAATCGCTCTCCTGGTGCAGTATATCATAGCCCAAGGAATGATGATTTCGAGGATGCTTGCCGAATTCAGAACCTTGGACAACGATGCAGTGCGAGTTGTTAAGGAAGCTTACCGTGAGGCTCGTAAGTTTGCATCTCACGTGGCCCACCCAACGCTATCCGAGCCAGTACTACCCTCTCATCCGGTGTTGTGGCCTCGGCCAAACATCATCACTCTCGACAAGACTCTTTTCCGGATTGTCACAACCCTAGTTTAGCCTTTGCTTGTCCTTGCATGATCATCATGCCTAAATTCTGAAATTTGAATTGAGGGAATTTTCAAAGCCTCAAAAACCTTTTAAAACTAATCAACATTTAATTCTCATCAAATGAGTCCAAAGAAATGTTCCTGTTACTCTGTAACAATATTGGTAAGAGGTAAAATTCAAACCAATATTTTTGGAATTACAGAAATATTTAGTTTGGGCCTTTGACTTAAATCAATGACATATTTGAGTTGAATTTATTTATGTTATATAAGAAATGAAGTTAAAATATTTTTGTAAGTTGCCTTTGACCTTGGACTAGTTCCTGAGACCACATAACAATTTACAGAAATTTCAAAAATAATAATTTGATGTTTTAAATCAAATCAAAACCAATTGCAGAAAATAGAAAACAGAACAAAATTAGAAAAATAGAAAAGGGACTTACCTGGCTTACCTATCGCGGCCCAGCTGGCCAGCCCACCTGGCGGCCCAGCCACTGGCCTCCTCCTGTCGTCTTCTTCCTTGCCAGAAGGACGGGCGCGTGCCCGACGCGCGCGCAACGCCGCCTGGCCACCTCCTGCTTGCCGCTTTCCCCCTCAACGCTCTAGAGATGCCATGCGACCCCCTGGAGCCATATGGATCCCCCACACCTCCTCTTCCCTTCTCCGTCTCGCTCTCTCTCCCGCAGCCGAATTCCACGGTCGCTGCCGATCGCTGCCACCACGGCCACCGGCCTGCCCTAGCCCCATGGACGTGTCCTCAAGCTCCGCTTTCATTCTCTACGTCCTCCACACTGAGCCACGCATCTCGGGAGGCCCTAGAACGCCGCCATCACCGTTGTCATCAACCTCTGCCCCGACATTCGTCATCCGTCGTTTCGCGTCCATTCGGACATCCCCGAGCTCACCGTCAAGCTCATCGTGATCGGTGTGACGCTGCGATCTTTTCCCCCTAAGCCTGCCCCCGTTTGATTGTCGTAGCCCCCGCCCCCTTGCTAACAGCAGCCGCCGCCACGCAGGCTCATCGCCGGCGCAACCCCGGTGACCATTGGGTCATGGGCGTGCACCATTGTGCTGGCCGTGACCCGTAGAGCCCCCCAACACCTTAGCTCGCTCGTTTGAGAGCAGCAGCGCCGAACCCGACAACACCGAGCGCCGGCCGCCGCGAAGCTCGTCGCTGGTGCCTCTGCAGGCCACCCCAGCTCCATCCGCACCCACCACTGGATGCGCCACTCCGCCAGCTCCCCGTAGATGCTCCCCGCGTGCCAAACTGGACCCTGTAGCAAAATCCTGATGCCCTCTGCCGCGTTCACAGGCCGGTGGTGATGACGTTGCACCATCATTAGGGACTAATTACCAACTTAATTACCCCCTGACCCGCTAACGCACGGGCCCCATGCCCTTAGTTAACCATAGTTTAAATTCCTATTAGTTTTAACTAATCACCGTGGCCCACGTGTCAGCGTTGACCTGGCTGACGTGGCCCCTGTCTGACCCCACCCGTTAGTGACCCAAGCCAGCTTGTGACACTAACCAATGGGCCCCCTAGTCAGGTTTGACCTGGACCAGCCCATGTTGACTTGCTGACGTTGTCATGACGTCAGGCTGATGCCCTATTTATTTTCTGGAACTTTAAATAAATCAGAAATGATTTATGATTTCCAGAAAATGCCCAAAACTTCTAAAATTCATAGAAAATAATCTATAGCTCAGAATAAGATAAGTTATATATGAAAAATGATCAGAAAAATCCAATCTATCCATTTGTAGCTTTTCCATGCATGCTTAAACAAACTAACATTGCTATTTATATCAAAACATGATAATGCAATTTATAAGTTCTTAGTTTGAATTTGAATTTGAACCTTTGGTTCAAATCAACTCAGACCCTTTTGTTCTTAGCTGCATTAGCTCAAATCACAGCATATCGACATGTCATGATCATGCATCATATTGTGCATTGCATTGATTGTGTTCTTTCTGTGTTTGCCGGTGGTTGTTCCCCCTCGGTAGATGTATGTTCCGACGATGAGTTTGATGACACCGATGAAGAGATATCTCATCTTCAGAAGTGCCAGGCAAGCAAAACCCCCTTATTCATTCCGATACAATCCCACTCTCTCGCTCCTGCTCTCTTTTATTGCATTAGGACAACAACGATTCAACTATTACATGCTGCGGTAGTTGAACCCCTTTTCCTCTGCATGACCTGTCATTGCCACAGTAAATAGATGAAACCCACTAGCATGAGTAGGAGTTGTTTGAGCCCTCATGTGCCTACTCATTCATGCTTGTTTGTCATGCCTGCTACTGCTTAGAGTTGAGTTAGGTCCGATTCATCGGGAATGAATTGGAATAGTGATGAGCATGTCCTACTGTGTGTGAGCTAAGTGTGTGATCAAGATTTGGTAAAGGTAGCGGTGAGAGGCCATGTAGGAGTACATGGTGGGTTGTCTCATTGAAACCGTTCTTAGGAACTGAGTTCTGTGTTTGTGATCCATCAACAGCTACTACCACTCATTGGGATCCTTAATTGACCCTCTTGACTTATTAACTGCCCTAGTCCTCTGTCTAGGAGTTGCAACTAGTTTCTGGTGTTTATAGGATATGTGTTGGCAGCTGTGCGTAGCACTGACCCTAGGGGTGGGCTAAGATGCGGTGATACACCGTGGCACGGTGTACCGGGCGCCAGTTTGGTGTCTCGGGAACCCTGCACACATCGTTTAGGGCTGTGAGAGAAACTCCAGCCGGATCTCCTCGTGGATGGAACCCGAATAGGCGGTAAACCTGGACTAGAGACTTGTGTGGTTAGTCAGGTCGTAGCCGACTCCCTCGCCAAGCTTCCACTTGAAGGTTGCCGAGATACACGACGTGTACATGGTGGTATGTGGCGAGAGCGTGTGTGAAGAAGTACACCCCTGCAGGGTTATAAATGATCTATTTGAATAGCAGTGTCCGCGGTAAAGGACTTCTGGGATGCCTATAACAGTTTATAGACAAGTGAAAGTGGATACTCTAAAATGCACAAGATAAGCGTGAGTGCTATGGATGGCGTTCTCGTAGGGAGATGAGTGTGGATCCATCGTGTTGTATTGATATGGTGAATATGTGGACTCGTGTGCGCCACCTCAAAAGAGTTACTTGCTGTCGTAGTTTAAGATAGCCACCGAGCCAAAGCTGGCTTGGTGCAGTTAAACTCCACCACCCACCTTTGATACCGATGCATATGTAGTTAGTTCAGATGTAAGTCTTGATGGGTACATTTGTACTCATGTTTGCTTAATTTATGTTTTGTAGAGAGACGTCAGTATCGCTAGTAGTTCCGTGTGGACTTCGACGTTTAGCTTGATACCTCAGCTATGATCTTGTGCCCTCGGCAGGACCTGGTAGATAGTTAGGCTTCTCAGCCTTTTTCATTTGTAGATGTCTGTACTCGGACATGTTAAGCTTCCGCATGTGCTTTGTCTTGTATGCTCTGAATGTTGGGTCATGAGACCCATGATTGTAATATTTGGCTCTTCGGAGCCTAATGAATAAATACTTTGAGTCATAGAGTCTTGTTGTGATGCCATGTTGTATTTACACATATCGAGCATATTGTGTGTATGATTTGAAATGCTTGGTATGTGTGGGATCCAACAACCTAGTTGTTTATCCTTGGTAGCCTCTCTTATGGGGAAATGTAGTCTTGTGCTTCCATGAGCCATAGCAGTCCGCTACAGCCCGGTTCACCGGAGTCCTGCTAGCCCGGCACTGCAGCTCCGGAACACTTAGACTGGCCGACATGTGATTCACTTTGTTCCTGTGTTTGTTCCTCCGGGGAAATGTCACACGGAGACATCCGGAGTCCTGCTAGCCTGCTACAGCCCAGGTTACCGGAGTCCTGTTAGCCCAGTGCTACAGCCCGGATTCGCACGCTGCTGACCGACATGCTCGATGTTGATTCACGTATGCCTGTCCCCATAGGTTAGTGCCACCTTGGGTTCACAACTAGTCCTGTCGGCCCGGGTTCTCTGTCATATGGATGCTAGCGACACTATCATATACGTGAGCCAAAAGGCGCAAATGGTCCCGGGCCATGGTAAGGCGACACCCATGGGAATACCGTGCGTGAGGCCCCAAAGTGATATGAGGTGTTACCGGCTAGATCGATGTGACTTGAAATCGGGGTCCTGACAGCTTTGGTATCAGAGCCTGACTGCCTGTAGGATTACCAACCCAACTATTCGAAGTCGAGTATAGAAATGGTTTAGTTATATAAGGGAATTGATTGTGGAAGGGAACGTAAGGCTCTTTTTACTCCTTTACCTTATGCCCTTCTGATCTGAGTCACCCTCATCTTTTCTACGGGGATAAGAAACTAGGACTTCTCTTCTTTCTATCAGGATGATGAGTTACTAATCCATAGACTTATAGGATTGTTGGATTCAAGGCCCAGTTCAGTTTTTGCTACTTCCGTATGTTCATAGCTGGCCTCGGAACCTTGATATTGTGATGTTAAGTGGTTATGCCACCAATTTGCAGGATGTCACAAATCTTTTTGAGTATTTACAGCCGTTATGCTGTCCGAGTCATCCCAGCTCTCTAAATAGTCTGATGCATGTGAAATTCCATTCTTCCCATTTCCGATGTCCTTTTGGGCCAGATTAGGCACACTAAACGGTCTGTTGAGGTACTCTACTGCCTCGACATATAAGATAGAGCTAGTATTATGACCCTAGGTGTCGTAGAGAACCACCTGGTACTCCATCCATGTTTTGTGTTCCGGTGTGATGATTCTGGCCACGATTCTCGAAAGCATCCCGTGATGCCATTTAGTAGTAGTAGGTATTCTATTCCTGGGTTCTTGAACCCGAGATTCACCCCACTTACTTCATGTTGATAGTGTTTGCTAGTTCCTTTAGGATATTAGTAACCTTTGCGATAGTCCTCGAGGTCCGTGGTATATCCTTCTTCCACATACCATGAGTTGCTTATGGCAGAAGTTCTTTTGAACCAAAAGATCACAACCAGAGTGCTCTTGATGAGTTCTCCATTCTACATTGTGAATATGCCAGTTCTACCTTTCTGCATGGATTATCTGGAAGAAATTTTGAGCTTTGCTCGACATGCTAATATATGCATCCACAAGTCATAAAGATATATGTTCCTGTGAGTTGTCCCTCTCTCT